>NC_140183.1:15535139-15777639 GCF_963971535.1 Notolepis coatsorum | reverse complement strand
CTTTTGCTATAAACTCTGCTAATACTGAGTCACTATTGAGAACACGAGAGAGAGAGAGATTAACAAGTAAAGCGTCTTTTATAGACAAACTGAAATATATCTTACCTTGCCGTTCAAAAGTTACGTTTTCACTGACTCTCTTGATTTCTGGGTCAAAATGATGTCATTTGGTACAGATGTTGTAACCGGAATCCTCGCGGTCGAGGATTACATGAAAAAGTGTGTGTTTGAATTAAGTAATTTGCTGAAATACAGTTGTTCTTAATTTTCTCACTTGCTATTTGAGAATGTTAGTTATTATGTTCTCAATGCCTCTTGCATTGTATGATAATTGTGTGGAAGAGTTTGCTAGTTCTAGTGCTACCCCTTTGTACATTGTGAATGTGTCTGACAAAAGTTAACAATAAATAATGTTATTAGGAATACATTTGCCTCCTGCATGAAGTGTGCATAGCTGAATAGACTGTATTTTAACGTCGTCATATGGTGGTACTTGGAGAGCCAGCTACGTTCTCAGGTGGTACTTTACGTAAAAAGGTTGAGAACCACTGCTCTACAGGACCAGGAAGCTCACATAAAGAAACAAAAGGAACAACTTCAGCTTGAAGCGGACATAGCCGCATCGGCAGCAAGGCTGAATGTTCTGAGAACCTCTGGGTCAGGGGTGTGGAGTGCTGCTTCTCGTAAATCGGATGGAATGGAATCCTACTTTGAAAAGGGCCTCAACATTAATGCAGAGACATTTGTATCACACAAGGATGGAAGAGGACAACCTGCATACGTTGGAGGCACACGGCCAAAGCAAAGGCAATCTGATGGAGCCAAATACCTCCAGAAGCCCTCAGCACTCGCACAGACCCAGACTATGATCTCAAACGCTACAGAGTACCCAGCGCTCACACAGAGACAGAGCACGGTCCCAAAGACTACATGGCCTCCATTGTCTTTGTATAGAGACATACAACCTGTTTCCAGGAACAACAGCAGTGAACAGAACAACATAATGTCTATTATGCAAAAACAAAACGACATCACTTCCATGTTGGTGCATCAGCAATGCATTGCTTCCCTGCCTAAAAGAGACATCCAACCATTTGAAGGTGACCCTCTGCAGTACCATGGCTTTATGTCCTTTGAACAGACTATAGAAAGGAGGACTGACAATGCTGTTGATTGCCTGCACTATTTGGATCAATACACCAGGGGGCAGCCTAAACAACTAGTCAGAAGTTGTCAACATATGACTGATGGCACTGGATATGCTACGGCGAAGGCTTTACTCCAGGAACACTTTGGGAACAAGCATGTCATAGCATCCGCTTACATGGACAAAATCTTTGCATGGCCAGCTATTAAGTCGGAGGATGGGAAAGCCTTACAAGCATACAGCCTATTCTTGCGCGGATGCTGCAATGCCATGAAAGACGTACATAATCTAAGTGACCTAAACACATCTGCAAACATGCTTGCCGTCATCAAGAAGTTGCCCTACAAGCTGAGGGACAAATGGCGAACAGAAGCATGTAACATCCAGGAAAGACATCGCAAACGTGCTATGTTTACTGACATTGTGACTTTTATTGAGCGGGAAGCGAGAATCGCTACAGACCCTGTATTTGGAGACATACAAGACGCTCCAATGACGGGGGCTTTCAAGGAAAGTGGCAGAGCTAGACCTGTGCCTCGTCTTCAGGCTAGAGGGAGTAGTTTTGCCACAACATATTCCCAGATTGAAGGAGATGCTCATTGGGAAAACAGAATTAAGGATGGATATGAGGAGGCTTGCCTTTTCTGCAAAGGGGGTGGACACACACTGGAGTCGTGTACTCTATTGGAGAGGAGAGCTCACAGCGAGAAGATGGAGTTCCTGAAGGAGAATGGAGTTTGTTTTGGATGCTTGTGCACTGGGCACATCAGCAGAGAGTGCAGGGAACGTCTGTTTTGCAGGACATGTGGCTCACGACACCCCAGCTTGCTTCACATCCACTCTAAGGAGAATGGAGATGCAGAGAAAGGCAGGAGCAACTCAGACAGAGCAGTGGACAGAACTCTAGTCGAAATCCATACCGGTGGCCTTACTGGGGCCGGTGATCAAGATTGCAAGCTTGCCATCGTACCAGTTAAAGTTAAATCCAGCAAAGGTCAAAGGTCAGTGGAAACCTACGCCTTTCTAGACCCAGGGAGCTCAGCGTCCTTTTGCACTATGGGTCTGATGGATAAACTGGGACTCTCTGGGAGGAAAACAAGGATCCTTCTACGTACCATGGGCCAAGAAAAGGTGGTTGACAGTTGCATTGCATCTGACTTGGAAGTCGCTGGATTGGACAGTGACCGGTACTGTGCAATGCCCAAGATCTTTGCACAGCATCAAATGCCTGTCAATCGAAGTAACATCCCACGACGGCAAGACCTGGAAAAATGGCCTCATCTGAAGCATGTCTATCTGCCACAGATTGATGCAGACGTGGAGATGTTGATCGGTCTGAACGTTCCCAGAGCCTTAGAACCACTGGAAGTCATCAGAAGTGTGGATGGAGGGCCATATGCGGTCAAGACGATGCTTGGATGGACTGTAAATGGACCAGTTGGAGGAGACGACAGTGTCATGGCAGCGTTTGGAGCTAGTTCTGAAAGCTCGAGCAGCACCAATAAGAAGAAGAAAAGGTCAAAAAAGATCAAGAAGGAGAAAAAGGAGAAGAAGAGACAAGAGGAGGAGAAAGCCAAGGCAGAGGCCATCCAACAGGCTGATGGAGGGAGTGGTCTTCCCCCAGTGCATAGGACTGGTACTGCAGCACATTACAAGAACGACAGAACAAAGATCAAGCGGAACTTCATCCCCGGTGACATAGTGCTCAATAATGGACAATTCCGCACCACGGAATTCCTGGATCATTGGGAGGATTACAGAGACGATGCCAGACAAGAACGGACTTGTGCGACAGTTTCTGGATTAAGACAGCTTTCTATAGACCTGTGACAAAGATTTGCCTTCTTCAAGAGTCGACAAAGTCATGAAGGTTTCGCTTCTTTCCCACGACTTTGGATTACTTTGACTTTTGAGTGGCATTGAAGTACTTTGATTTTTTTCGTGACTTTGGATTTACTTGATTCTGGGGGGGTTCGATTCAAGAAGAGTATCGAGACCTTATGAACTATGAACTCCTTGCGCACAAAAAAAATGATACACCACCATGATACACCATGATACATCACCATGATACACCATGATACACCACCATGATACACCATGATAAACCACCATGATACACCACCATGATACACCACCATGATACACCACCATGATACACCATGAAACACCACCATGATACACCACCATGATACACCATGATACACCATCATGATACACCATCATGATACACCACCATGATACACCACCATGATACACCACCATGATACACCACCATGATACACCACCATGATAGACCACCATGATACACCACCATGACACACCACCATGATACACCACCATGATACACCACCATGATACACCATGATACACCACCATGATACACCACCATGATACACCACCATGATACACCATGATACACCACCATGATACACCATGATACACCACCATGATACACCACCATGATACACCACCATGATACACCACCATGATACACCATGATACACCACCATGATACACCACCATGATACACCACCATGATACACCATGATACACCACCATGATACACCACCATGATACACCATGATACACCACCATGATACACCACCATGATACACCACCATGATACACCACCATGATACACCATGATACACCACCATGATACACCATGATACACCACCATGATACACCACCATGATACACCACCATGATACACCACCATGATACACCATGATACACCACCATGATACACCACCATGATACACCACCATGATACACCATGATACACCACCATGATACACCACCATGATACACCATGATACACCACCATGATACACCACCATGATACACCATGATACACCACCATGATACCCTGCGATACCATGGCTTCAGGGTCAAACCAGGTTACCAAATAGCCAAAAATGTAATAAAGAATTTGGGAGAGATATAAATGTTTCCGTTCTTGGGAGGATTCAGTGGAGGAGGCATATGAAAGGAAAAAGCTGAGATATGCAGATTTGGCAGCAGAAACTGAACAGCAAGGATGGAAAGCTGGAGTTTGTCCAGTGGAAGTAGGATGCAGAGGATTTATAGCACGATCAACTTTATCATTATTGGGAGAGTTGGGGATTCATGGGCAGGGTTTGTGAAAAGCGGTAAATTAGATGTCAGAATAAGCATTAAAAGGCAGTCAGTGGATTTGGTTGAGGAGAAATGATGTCAGCTGGGGGCCAAAGGTTAAGAGTATTACTCTGTTATTGCTGTTTCATGTGTGGTATTGGTATCAGGAATTGTATTTTTGACATAGGATAACATAGGGAGGTTTGGCGTGTGAATGTCATGGAAAAGTGGGAACTAGCATGGAGGGAGGTGGTTCTGGGACATCGGAACTAACCGCTGAGCCTTCCGAGGTGTCGTGGGCCTAACTTGAAGAAACACCAGTGAAGTACTGCAGTGAAGGGGGGGTGCCCCACTGGATAATCCTGGTGATATGCTGGCTCTTGCTGCTTTTGCTGCTGGCTCTTGCTCCCCATCTATCTGCACACTGGGTTGTGATGGCCATTGGGTTTTTTCATTGAACGTTTATGCTTATCATTAGGGCACAATTATCTTGGGTTTTATTATAATAATACCTCTCATTGCATCATGGTTAATCTTATATGAGGTATTTTACCATTCCACACAAATTTGGTCATGGCAGCCTGCAATTTACTCCAATATTTTGCCAGAGGAGGGAGAGGTAACATTGAACTGAAAAAATGTACCCTCTGCAAAATATACATTTTGATTATAGAAACTCTACTATGTAATGAGGTAGGCAGTGGCACCAACCTGTCTAAATATCATTTTGGTTAATGTCTCATAATTAAATGTAGCCGTTTAGTGTACTGAATCGAACCTCTACTCCTAAAGAAGTTAAATTCACAAGGTACAGGGATGAGGAAGGGACTTGATATTCACGGGTGTTTACATTTTTATTTTGTTTTCTATTTTATTTCTTTCATGTTTTACATATAGTTTTAGTTTTTTGTTTTGCATATATATATATATATATTTTTTTTTTTATGTTTTAAAATAGTACACTCATTTGAGTAGTGGAAAAGGGGTAGTATTAAATAAGTGTATACTTCTTCCTACTCCTTTTCGAACATGTAGATTGAGTTGTTTTGCTTTTTGTTATTGTTTGTTTGTATTCATTGCATGTTCGAAATAAAGATTTCAAATCAAATCAAATCAAAATGCTTTACTACAGGAGTGATCTGAGGGACAGATGACTCACTCAGGGGTAGTAATGTGATTGTTGTAGCCAATTTGATGATTTTACTGTGGTTACTTTATTGTATGAAGGTGCTGTGTTATTGTGAAGGTGTTATTGAGATTATTGACTAATTAGCTGGGCAGGTGGCATAGGCGGGGCTCAGATGATCTCGGGCACAACCTATTTATGTGTGTCACAGGTGTGCAGCGGAAGGGAATTGGGGAAACGTCACAGGAAAGCCACACAGTTTTCAGTTGTTTTGAGTTATTTTTAGGTTTATTTTGCAACACTAGTTTATTTGTTTAGGTTACAGTTTAAACACTGAGTTTATGTTATGCTTTGCTTTTTCCACCCTGCAAGTGAAAATAAAACTTTTTAAATGCACTCAACGAGAAGACCTGATTTACTATCAACAAGCACCACGCGTTGGAAAGAGCTTCGTACCATAATTATTCCCTCACTGGCATCTTTTTGTTGTTCAGTTGCCCTTATAGTGATTGATGTACATTTTGAGCCAGCGGTTCTAGGGGCATTGGGAACAGAAAATGACTAAGAGGACAACCCTGGCGTGAACCTCTTGTGATGAGGAAGAGAGGAGAATAGATTGTACCCGTTAGAATCATGATCATGTCAATCCCAGAGCACTGAGAACTGACCACAGATAAGGCCATTCTAACTAGGGATGCACGATATTGATTTTTTTGACACCGATATCGATACCGATAACTTTATGCTCCTCAAGCCGATAACCGATACCGATAACCGATATTTATTGTATTATAATATTTTTTTTTAAATGTATATATATATATATATATATTTTTTTTTAGTATTTATAAGCTCCGACGTCATCGGTACTGCTATCGGTACTCGAGAAATTATGGAGGTTTTTTTGAGGAATTTAAACGTCGCAAACTAATCTTGTTGGCCGTTGTCTATATCTCTCCTGCCTCTGTGTCTCTGCCTGCGCGGGGAGCGGGCTGTGCTGTGCTCTCTTCTTCTCCCACACACACACACACACACTCACTCACACACACACACACACACACACACACACACACACACACAGGTGCTGCGCTGCCGAGTACAGACAGCTCTGCTCTCATAATGGCGGACAGAACGAAACGTTCAAAAGTCTGGGTCTATTTTACTAAAGTCGATGCTGACAACGCTTGTTGCCACAAGTGCAACAAGACATTTGCCAGTAATGTATAAGCGCTGGTACTTGTCAATGTGGCTGGCGGGGAGATAACGTTAGCTCCGAGTAGAGTAATGGCTGACAATCCGGAGGTAAATAAACGAACGAGAGCTTCTGATTGGTGGTAAGAAGAAGAGGTGGGTGCAAGCGGTGGGACATAATTGGCAGATCGACTGTCTGTCTCCGAATGTAATGTGACTACGTCACAGCCAAGAAAGGCAGCGCTGGATTTGTGAAAAACTCCCTGTTCCTAAACCACACGCTATCAGTTTTACCACAGTACTGGCAAAACGGGAGGAGGCTATAATAAAAACAAGCGCCCTTCATCCAAATCCACCCACACCGGATTTCTTTTAACCAAAAGATTTATTATATGTTATCGGAGCTATCAATAACGTTATCGGGTTTATCGGGATGACGTCATAATTGCTGATATCGGCCCGATAATTATCGGCCCGATAATTATCGTGCATCCCTAGTATTTAGTATGTAACCCAACCACTGTAGTTGATCACTGTACAACAGCTGCATGTCTTCCTGAGGTATTAGTGATGTTTACTTTAGGTGTGCTTGTAGCCACCTTGTTTAAAGTTGTTGTTTATAATATACTGAAGATGTTCTCTCTCTCTCTGTCTCCCTCTCCCCCCCCTCTCTCTCTCTCTCTCTCTCTCTCTCTCCCTCCCTCTCTCTCTCCCTCTCCATCTATCTCCCTCTCTCTCTCCCTCTATCTCTCTCTCTCCCTCTCTCTCTCTCTCTGATAGAATCCACATCTAAAAGTGCTACACTTGGGTCCATGTGACACGTACGTCTCTGCACCACAAGCATTGTTTTCATCTGGTCACAGAATACTGTGGAGTTGCAGTATATTGTGTTGACTGCTGTATTGTGATGTCATGATGAATAAACAAGGACATTCATGTAACTGCTTTGGGGTCAATTGTTAAAGGGGTACTCAGTGATGTACCTGAACGCATTCATATTTTGGGCGAACGTGAACTGAACGTACTGTATTTCCACTAGATGAACGTAATTGGGAACACGTTCATTCTCGGCGCTCTATCACAGTATAACTTTGTTCAAAAGTGTACCAGATTTGGGACGGTCGCACACACACACACACACACACACACACACACACACACACACACACACACACACACACACACACACACACACGCACACACACACACACAGAAAGGGCTGCCCCTTCAAGGCAATGGTAGGGGAAACACTGATAAATAATCACAATGTGATGGAAATGCCAGTATTCTGATTGCGGTCTGTGGTTGTGGCAATAATTTTGACAAATAATAGCTTGCAGCAACGTATTGAAAGAAATTCATTTTTGAAACCATGAACTTTAGTTCAACATTTTTAATTATGAACTATGAACTGAACTAGTTAATTTTTTAATTTGTGAACTGTGAACTGAACTAGTTCATGTAGAAAGTGAACTTTCCCAACACTGGGGGTACTTCACCAAAAAAACTACGCTGATTTACTTTGCACACATCCAAACAGTTTTACACACATTAGTTTGACGGTTATTGAGAGTAAATGAGTTTGAATATGGCCATCGGTGATTGGTGTGTGTGTTAAATCTGCATGACAAATAAAGACTTCTTCTTCTTCTTCTAAATCATCATCAATTAAAAAAGACGATGGCCGATGGGTTCTGAGGTTCTGAGGCAACCCTAATAATAAAACATATATATTATTGTCCTCCCTCCAGATTCTTGCTTTCCAAAGGTCCCCATAAGGATAGGAAAAATAAGGACACACACACACACACTACTCTACAACAAAAGGTCACTAAGATTTGTATCATGCTTGAATAAACAGGCACACTGCTTCCTTTTATGTAACTAAAAGTGTCTGTATGTGTGTGTGTCTGATATCTGACAATGTCCTGGTCTGAGACACTGTTTAGGTCTGGTCTTGGCTGTGTGCATGCGTGCGTGCGTGCGTGTGCGTGTGTGTGTATCTCTAGTTTCTGCAATGCTGTTGTAAAATCTGTAGTACTAAAACACATTTTAATATCTTGGAATATGCTTTCACCAAGTTTACAATCACCCCTGCCACTCTAAAGATCATGCAATGATCATGCAACATAAAAAAAAATAAAAAGTATCAAGTATAAAGTTTAAAGCTCAATATATCAAAACGTGGCACTTTACAGTGAACAGGAGGTCTATTTGTATTAAAAACAATAGATTGTTTTTAATTTAAATGTCTGGAAAAAAATAAAAATGTCAAATGATATTTTCGTTGCCTTTTTTGAGTTGATCTAAATGTTACTGATTGTTAATATTGTTCATATTTATTTACCTAATTTATGTGCAATCGTTTCAGCTCATTGTAGAGAAATGCACCGATGCTAACAACCGCCTTACTGCGTGTGTCTATGACGACACTGTTGACACCACGTATCCGTATCCGTGCTAAACACTGTGCCACCATGCCGTCAGATCTATTATGGTTAGGCTTTCTCAAAGGGGAACAATGCTAATTATTTTACACATGATCTCACATCATATCCCAGAGGCTCTAAACTGTTTTGCACGCGTTCATTTAGTCTGACAGTTAATGAGTTTGAATATAGCCGCCACCGGTGATGTCATCAGAGGACACTGTGTTGTGTTAATTACAGCTCAATGAAAGAGCCACAGGGTGAATTTATGAATCACTGAAGTAAAGGTCACAAAACGATAGTGTTACACATATAATTTCTCAGTGATTATATATACATACTGTAGCTTTCAGTGAGTATATACACATACTGGAGCTTTCTCAGTGAGTATATAGACATACTAGGGCTGACCTTCGAATTTTCTTTTTGCCATTCGAAGCTTCGGGCCGAGATTCGATTTGAATTTGAAGCTTCGAGATAAAAAAAATAAAAATAAAAATTATTATTATTATTTAAAAAAAAAATTATGTTGTGGGACTTGTACAGCACTTTGTTCAACTTTGTTGTAAAGTTTAAACCTTTTTAAATCTTAGACAAACGAAACACTTTGCTTTCATGAAATATTGTAAGCCGTCATTTGAGGCTTTATAAAAGCAGCACAATGAACACAAATCTGTCAGTGCTGCCGAGTCCGACCTCATCTTAAATAACAAACGGCATTGCTTGTTGTAGTTAACAAAGAGAGGCAAAGTTGATTTTGCAGGTAAAAAAAATAAAAAATAAAAATTATAGAATTATTATTATATATTTTTTTTAATATATTCGAATTTTATTTTCCCATTCGAATCCCATGCCCATCGAACGAAGCTTCGAAGCTTTGAAGTATTTAAGACAGCCCTACTGTAGCTTTTGTGAGTATACACATACTGTAGCTTTATCAGTGAGTATATAGACATACTGGAGCTTTCAATGAGTATATACACAGCTTTCTCAGTAGGTATACAGTACCTGGTCAACCTGGAAAGTGGATGTGTCCTTGGCTAATGACTCCTTTTCTCTTACGACAACCTCCTTGGATATTCGTAAGAGAAAGCATATGACAGTTACCCCCGGATTCATCAATGCGTGGAGAGGTTGTCTTAAGTTAACTTGCCAAAAGATCACAGCTGGGAGCGCGTTCTCGTAGACCCGGTTTGCATACAGACACGCCCCTCCATATCATTATAATGCAAGGGCCATGTGCAAAACAAGGGTCAGCATTGCATGTGCTGATCCCCGTATTCAACAGGTAGCGCTGAATCGCTTTGCGATGGATCAAAATTAGATTCGATTCAAATGTATTGTCATCATACAGTACACTATAGCTATAGTGGAATAGACTATATTAATATTCCATATTTATACCGTCTTGTTGCTCGCTCCTGGCCACCTGCCGCAGCCCACGCACACACACACCAGACGCCAAACAGCCAGCAAGATCTCCACTCCGAAGAAATTGACATTTCCTAATAGATAGTGCACGTCGATGAAAAGGTATGTGTCTGACCCCAACCCCCCCCCCCCCCCCCCCCCCCCATCTCTCTGAGTGGTTGTCTCATAGTGTTGACCAAGGTGGTGGATGTCTCTGGGTCTTGGCCAAGATTGCAGTGACTGTTCTACGTGCACCACCGAGGCCATGGATCAGCTTCTTACCGTCTTCTATCCGTGGTCTGTCAACGTGGTTTAGACGTTGAGTTCATTACTAGGTTAAGTACTTCTATTCTATTCACATAATATGCTTACTAGTTACTACATATATCTATTCTATTCACATATATGCTTACCACATGTATCTATTGCTATGTCCGCAAACTGTCTAACGCCTGTCCCGTCTCCCTGTCTCCCTGTGAGTGGCTGTCTCATGGTGATGACCGGAGTGGTGGACGTCCCGTGATGAAGACCGGGAGGATACGACCCTCTCTGCGCCGCCCCCATGGCCCATGCCTCAAATAGATCCGCCATCAGCTCTATTTTCAATCTTTCAAAATGTTCAGTTGCTATCACATGCACTTATCTGTGTTTCATTACACGTATGTGTGCATGCTTACCAACTGTTTCGCCTGTTTTATTGCAACACTACTATCACCGACATCTAAGAAGGGAGATCCCCCCTTGAACGGCCCTTCTAAGGTTTCTCTCCTCCACATTTTTTCCTATTGCTAGGGTGTAGAGATAACGTGTTACAGTACTCCAGGCTAATAGGTGGGTCTTCCCCAACGACGGCACAATATTGCACATTCCGGCCATAAATGCTTTCACTGCTACACGACTGCTACACGACAAAGTGTTAACCCTTTCACTACCACACTACCAAAGGGTTAACCCTTTCACTGCAACAATACAGAAGGTTAACCCTTTCACTGCCACACGACAAAGTGTTAACCCTTTCACAACCACACTACAGAAGGTTAACTCTTTCACTACCACACTACAGACGTCTGTTAGTGTGGTAGTGAAAGGGTTAACCTTCTGTAGTGTGGTAGTGAAAGGGGCAGGAGTTCAGTGCATGTGTGAAAGGGGCAAGGCGGAGGAGAGGAGGGGACGGGAGGAAAAGCTCACATGTGTCATCATCCGCACCCTTCAGTGGCTGCAAGTCTCTCCCTCATCATCCTCTTCTCTCTCCTCTCCCGTTATTTTGCTTTTTCAAAAAATCAGCTGTAGACAGCTTCATTTTTAACAGGAATGAGCCGTTTCAGCTCTGAGCCACGCCGTTTCCTTGACTGACAATAACTTTTTTTAGACTATGCAAAGTTTCCAGTTGCCTATCCCAGTCGGGGAGGCATGGAGTGTTCTTCCAGGCTGTAGTTAGACGTGACTGGCGTGCTCAGCTAATAGAAGGATAAACAATATCAGAGGAGCAATATGTCAAGATATCATCTTAAAATAGATCACATGACTGCATCTTTGTTTTAGTGAACCATTCAATTTCACTCCCAGTGACCCCCCCCCCCCCCCACTCCCAGTCAGTTGTACAGCCCTGTCCATATTACTGTATATTCTATTGCATTTTTATTCTAATTTAGTTTACATAATCCCTTTTTATTTTATTCTACTTTAATTGTCTGTTAATGTTGATGGACCAAGACAAATTCCTTGTATGTGCAAGCCTACTTGGCAATAAAGACCTTTTTGTGAGGTTTCTGTCCTTGCTCTCTCACTCGTTCTGTTCCTTTAACCACCTCGCTCTGTTTTCATTTGTTTTTTCTGTTAATTATTTCAATTCCCTCTTTCACACTCTTCTCCCCGTTGACGTCATCAGAGACGTCGCTGATTGGTTCTCTCAGGTCCGCACGCTTTTCAATCACATTCCCCAGCTGTCACTGCTTGTCAATCAATCAATCCCTTATTATT
The DNA here is from genome assembly GCF_963971535.1 of Notolepis coatsorum. Lineage (NCBI taxonomy): Eukaryota > Metazoa > Chordata > Actinopteri > Aulopiformes > Paralepididae > Notolepis > Notolepis coatsorum. The sequence goes on along the minus strand of NC_140183.1, from coordinate 15,765,236 downwards.
TATACCCCGTTTCTCCACTCTAAGTTTGTTGGATCGTCTTGATTTTTCTCTGGTTGCATTCTCCGTTTTGCTGCTGCTGCTGCTTTTGCTCTCTGTGCTATCTCCAGGATTTTTCCAAGAAGCCTTCCTCTTGGACACCTGTTCCCGTGGCGCGCGCTCGCTCCGCTGTTGTTCCAGCACCATTACGCATTACGTCTGGGTGAGTTTTTATTGACTGTCTTGATCTATTCCGTTTTTCGTGTGTTACTATTACACTGAAGATTACCACCTTTTTGTCAGACAGTCACTCACCCAGCGTTCCTTTTGGTTTGTTCCCTCTGGGATAATATTTTTGGGACTTTTCATCTCCCTCTGTGTGTTGCTCACACCGAAGATATTATTTCACATTTGGATTGTTTTTGGACTTCACTACTGTGTGTATATTACACGAAGATTTTCACTTGGGACTGTGTTTGGAATTTTGCTCACTGTGTGTATTACACGAAGAGATTCACTTGGGAGTTGTTTTGGAATTGTGCTCACTGTGTTTAATTACACGAAGATTAGTTCACCCTGTTCTCCTGCTCGTTCAACCTGCACTGTTGTTGACTCGTTCCCTCTCTCCCTCTCTCGGTCTCGCAACACATCGGAGATTCTGCCGAGAGAATTCTGCAGAGCGGTTCTGACGTCAACATCTGCTATTCCCAGACTACCACCACGGGAGAAGCTGCAGAGCGGCAGAACTTTTGCCCCCTGGCCTATGTACCTGTCTTGTTGACTTGCCTATCCTGTACTCTTTATATTTAGTATTCAAATAAACAAGCCCTTGTATTTGGCAACTCTGAATTCCTACTCTCTTGTGTCGTGCGTTTGGGGTCGGTGTCAAACCATAACATTACGATCCAACCAAAATGACGACCCCAGCCGACACAGAGAGGGTCAGAACCGCACTTGCAAATCAAGTCGAGTTGACCAGGGATCACAGTCTCCAATTAGAGCGGGCTGCGGCTGCGGTGCAGAATCTCAGGGATCAGGTCCTGCCTATGCAGGGTTCTATGGCCGCTATGGCGGGACAACAGTCCGACATTCTCGCTCAGCTTCACTCGCTGGGTGACACCGTTAATACCTTTCATCTCTCACACCCTTCAGGAGCATTCCCCGCAGCCCCAGCAGATCTCGCATCTCGGGAACCCCGTCTCTCCGTCCCACGGCTGTTCGACGGTAATCCCGAGGAGTGTGCCACATTCATCATGCAATGTGAGTTGGTTTTCCGTCATCAACCAAGCAGTTTTTCTGCTCGTGGGTCCCAAGTGGCTTATATAACGAACTTACTTTCAGGCCATGCTGCCCAGTGGGTCACTTCCTCCTGGGCAATGGAAGCAGATTTTTTGTTTTCCTATCCAGACTTCGTGGCGGAGCTCCGCAGAGTGTTCCACCATCCAGCCCGAGGTCTGGACCCTGGAGCCCGGTTGGGGACCTTCCGACAGGGGAGCGGCAGGGTGACGGACTATGTCATGGAGTTTCGACTGGCGGCGGTGGAGAGTGGATGGAACGAACCTGCTCTTCGCCTAACCTTCTTGAGGGGGCTCAGTGATGCAGTCCGGGACCAGCTCGCTACCCGGGAGTTGCCCGACTCCCTCGAGGATCTGTTTAGCCTCGTCATCCGTATTGACGGACGCCTCCTGGAGAGAAGGCGCGAGAGGACCCGACTGTTACCTCCTGAAGCACCCCGGACTCCTGGACGCCCGGTCCCCAACACTACTGGTGGTAACAGGCTTCCCCGTTCGGTTCGCGAGGAGGAACCCATGCAGCTGGGACGCTCTCATCTGAGCCAGGCGGAGCGTGAGGCAAGGCTCAGGTCCGGTCTCTGCCTCTACTGCGGAGGTGCGGGACACCGTATCGCCGACTGCCCCACCCGGCCAAAAGATCAGGCTCACCGAGACCCCGGGAGATCCTGGTGAGCCGTTTTTCCCATTCCCAGCGCCGCGCACCACCTGACCATCTGATGAGCGTCACCCTGGCCTGGGGGGACCAACGTGCCACGGTGGAGGCCCTCATCGACTCTGGGGCAGACGAGAATTTCCTCGACTTCGAGTTTGCCACCCGAGCCAACATACCTCTTGAGGACCTTGTGAGGCCCTTGGAGATCTTTTCGTTGGACCAACACCGCCTGGCCGACATCTCTCAACGCACCGGCCCAGTCTTGCTGACCATCGCTGGCAACCACGTCGAGAGAATCCAGTTCCTCATTACCCAATCCCCCCTTGTCCCGGTGGTCCTGGGTAGGCCCTGGCTCGCGCTGCACGAGCCCCACATCGCCTGGTCCTCCGGTACCATCAGGGGCTGGAGCTCCTCCTGTCACGCCCGCTGTCTGCAGGCGGCGTCCTGTCCCCCGCCCCGGAGGCCCGCTGGTGAGTTGCCCCCGGACCCCTCGTCCATACCTCCCGAGTACCACGACCTCATGGAGGTATTCAGTAAGACCAGGGCTCAGGCCCTTCCACCTCACCGCCCCTATGACTGCGCCATCGACCTCTGCCAAGGGGCTCCCCTTCCCGGCAGCCGCCTCTACAGTCTGACTGTCCCGGAGAAGAAGGCGATGGATCTCTACATCTCTGAGTCATTGGAAGCAGGACTCATTCGGCCTTCCTCCTCCCCGGTGGCGGCCGGGTTCTTCTTTGTTGGTAAGAAGGATGGGGACCTGCGACCCTGCATCGACTATCGTCAGCTCAACGAGATCACCATCAAGAACAAATACCCCCTACCTCTCATGAGCTCCACCTTCGAGCCACTGACCCAGGCCTCGTTCTTCACCAAGCTGGACCTCCGAAGTGCCTACCATCTTGTCCGTATCCGTGAGGGCGATGAATGGAAGACCGCCTTCAAGACCCCCAGGGGCCACTACGAGTACCTTGTAATGCCGTTCGGCCTCACCAACGCCCCGGCGGTATTCCAGGCACTCATGAACGACGTCCTTCGTGACATGCTGGAGGTGTTCGTGGTGGTGTACCTGGACGACATTCTCATCTTTTCCAGGACCCTCGAGGAACACATCCTGCATGTCCGCCGTGTGCTGGAGCGCCTCCTCCACAATCGGCTCTTCGTCAAGGCGGAGAAGTGCCGTTTTCACTCCAACTCCGTCGACTACCTGGGCTTCATCGTTGAGAAGGGCTTGACCCGAGCGGATCCTCGCAAGATCCAGGCTGTGGAGGATTGGCCAGAACCCACCACTCGGAAGGAGTTACAGAGTTTCCTCGGGTTCGCCAACTTCTACCGAAGGTTCATCCGGAACTACAGTCAAGTGGCGGAGCCACTTACCAAGCTAACCTCCCCCGCTCTGCCGTTCGACTGGTCCCCAGCGGCATGCGCTGCGTTCCGCTCCCTCAAGAGAAGGTTCACTTCTGCCCCTATCCTGCTCCACCCTGACCCCAAGAGACAGTTCATCGTGGAGGTGGACGCCTCGGATTCTGGCCTGGGCGCTGTCCTATCCCAGCGATCTCTTTCAGACCAGAAGGTGCATCCTTGCGCCTTCTACTCGCGTCGCTTCCTCCCCGCCGAGAGGAACTACGACACCGGCAATCGGGAGCTGCTGGCGGTCGTGGCTGCGCTGGAGGAGTGGCGTCATTGGCTAGAGGGTGCCGAGGAGCCTTTTACCATCTGGACGGACCACAAGAACCTGACGTTCATCCGCGCTTCCAGGCGCCTCAACGGTCGGCAGGCGAGATGGGCCAGTTTCCTCAGCCGGTTCGACTTCTCGCTGACCTTCCGCCCCGGTTCCCGCATCACGAAGGCCGACTCCCTGTCCCGGATGCACTCCAAGGGGGCTCCACCCTCTGAGGACCCTTCTCCCATCCTCCCGGAGGCCCTTCCAACGTGCTCCAAGCAACGTCCCTAGGAGTCGTCTCTTCGTCCCCGACTCTGTCCGGTCCCAGGTACTGCTGTGGGGCCATACCAGCCGGTTCGCCTGCCACCCTGGCGTCCATCGCACGTTCTCCTTCCTGGCTCGTCGTTTCTGGTGGCCCACCATGCGGAACGACGTCAAGGAGTTCGTATTGGCCTGCGCGGTCTGTGCCCGCAGCAAGGCCTCTCACCAGGCACCCTCCGGGCTCTTGCAGCGACTTCCCATCCCGAGCCGTCCGTGGTCACATGTGGCGCTCGACTTCGTCACTGGTCTGCCCTCCTCCCAGGGGAACACCTGCCTGCTGACCGTGGTGGATCGATTCAGCAAGGGGGTCCACCTCGTGGCCCTCTCCAAGCTTCCCTCGGCGGCCGAGACGGCGGACCTCCTGACGCACCACGTGTTCCGCCTTCATGGCTTTCCCCAGGACATCGTCTCTGACCGGGGGCCCCAGTTCACCTCCCAGGTATGGCGGGCCTTTTGCAAGGGATTGGGGGCAACGGTCAGTCTCTCCTCTGGTTATCATCCCCAGACTAACGGGCAGACGGAGAGGATGAACCAGAGCGTAGAGTCTGCTCTTCGGTGTGTGGCAGCCGAGAGACCAGCATCCTGGAGCCGTTTCCTTCCCTGGGTTGAATACTCCATCAATTCAATGGTCAGTTCCGCCACCGGCCTCTCCCCTTTTGAGGTCTCCCTGGGCTACCAGCCCCCTCTTTTCCCCGCACAGGAGACGGAAGTGGCAGTTCCCTCCGTGCAGGTCCACCTCGACCGCTGCCGACGAGTTTGGGAGATCACCAGGACCGCGCTGCTCCGGACATATGAGCGCGCCTGTCGTGGTGCCGACCGGCGGCGGGTTCCTGCGCCGACTTACCGCCCTGGGCAGAGGGTGTGGCTCTCCGCGAAGGACCTCCCGCTACGGTCCTCGGCCAAGAAGCTCAACCCCCGTTTCGTCGGGCCTTTCGAGGTCCTGAAGGTACTCAGTCCGGCGGCCCTGCGCCTGAAGCTTCCTGCATCCATGCACATCCACCCCGTGTTCCATGTCTCCCGGGTTAAGCCCGTCTCCCTCAGTCCCCTTATGCCTCCAGCTCCTGATCCGCCGCCTCCCGTGTTGGTGGATGGTCACCCCCAGTGGCAGGTCCGCCGGTTGATGGGCGTTCGTCGGCGGGGCCGGGGGTTCCAATACCTGGTGGACTGGGAGGGTTACGGCCCTGAGGAGCGTAGCTGGGTCTCCCGGCAGCTCATCGTGGATCCCGGCTTGATCACCGACTTCCATCGAGCCCATCCTGACGAGCCGGTCGGCCTGGTCGCCGGGTGGCTCCCGTGGAGGGGGGGGTACTGTGAGGTTTCTGTCCTTGCTCTCTCACTCGTTCTGTTCCTTTAACCACCTCGCTCTGTTTTCATTTGTTTTTTCTGTTAATTATTTCAATTCCCTCTTTCACACTCTTCTCCCCGTTGACGTCATCAGAGACGTCGCTGATTGGTTCTCTCAGGTCCGCACGCTTTTCAATCACATTCCCCAGCTGTCACTGCTTGTCAATCAATCAATCCCTTATTATTTATACCCCGTTTCTCCACTCTAAGTTTGTTGGATCGTCTTGATTTTTCTCTGGTTGCATTCTCCGTTTTGCTGCTGCTGCTGCTTTTGCTCTCTGTGCTATCTCCAGGATTTTTCCAAGAAGCCTTCCTCTTGGACACCTGTTCCCGTGGCGCGCGCTCGCTCCGCTGTTGTTCCAGCACCATTACGCATTACGTCTGGGTGAGTTTTTATTGACTGTCTTGATCTATTCCGTTTTTCGTGTGTTACTATTACACTGAAGATTACCACCTTTTTGTCAGACAGTCACTCACCCAGCGTTCCTTTTGGTTTGTTCCCTCTGGGATAATATTTTTGGGACTTTTCATCTCCCTCTGTGTGTTGCTCACACCGAAGATATTATTTCACATTTGGATTGTTTTTGGACTTCACTACTGTGTGTATATTACACGAAGATTTTCACTTGGGACTGTGTTTGGAATTTTGCTCACTGTGTGTATTACACGAAGAGATTCACTTGGGAGTTGTTTTGGAATTGTGCTCACTGTGTTTAATTACACAAAGATTAGTTCACCCTGTTCTCCTGCTCGTTCAACCTGCACTGTTGTTGACTCGTTCCCTCTCTCCCTCTCTCGGTCTCGCAACACATCGGAGATTCTGCCGAGAGAATTCTGCAGAGCGGTTCTGAGGTCAACATCTGCTATTCCCAGACTACCACCACGGGAGAAGCTGCAGAGCGGCAGAACTTTTGCCCCCTGGCCTATGTACCTGTCTTGTTGACTTGCCTATCCTGTACTCTTTATATTTAGTATTCAAATAAACAAGCCCTTGTATTTTGCAACTCTGAATTCCTACTCTCTTGTGTCGTGCGTTTGGGGTCGGTGTCAAACCATAACACTTTTTGATTCTGAGTGAGGGTGACAGTCAGTTTCAAGGATGGCGTTTATAGGTTTTTGCAAATTACCTCTTGTATGTAAGTGTACCTCTTGTATGTTTGACAGAGTAAACCAGAGAGTGATAAATAAACTTTAAATAAACTCTGTGAACTTCAATATAGGTACTTTGACGTTGTGTAGTCCCTTCTCATTAAACACCAAACTATCTTACATTTAGTGATGCACGATATATCGGCCGCCGATATAATATCGGCCGATATGGCCGTTTTTTTACACATCGGTATCGGACCGATATCAAGATAGGGCCGATATTAAAAAAAAAAAAAAAAAAAAAAATTATTATCTTTTTTTTTTCTTTTTACATGTTTTGGCCTTAAATAGTTTCAAAATATCAGTCATTTCTGAAAATAAGTTACAAACGTAAAAAAATTATGCGTTTTGGAAAATAGCTCTTTATTTGATTATCATAAAAAAGTGTTTTCTATACAGAGATATCGACATCGGTAAATATCGGTATCGGCCAGAACAGCAATATTAATATCGGTTATCGGTATCGGCCACAATTTTCACATCGGTGCATCACTACTTACATTAAAGTCAGTTGATCATTTACATTTACATTTTACATTTAATCATTTAGCTGACGCTTTTATCCAAAGCTACTTACAAGTTCTGTACGACAAGTCATCGGGAAGGATACAACTTCCTCCCCGCAGAACTCCGCACCGCCCCAACTCTGGACTCATTTAAAAAACTGCTCAAAACCCACCTTTTCAACTTGGCCTTTAACCCCTATTTTCTCACTTTATATGTATATGTATATGTTGTGTCTGTCCACTATGTTTGTTAATTTGTCACCCCCCCCCCCCCCCCCTATGTAAAGCAACCTTGGGTCTTATGAAAGGCGCTATATAAAACGAAGTTATTATTATTATTATTAACCCTATCAGCTGAGTAACAATGTTCATCAAAGTGTTGAGTGCTACAGTTTATTAGGACAAGCCCCGTTGTTGATCAGTCCCTTGAATAACTTTGTACTTTATTGAATAGCCTACATGTGCTATATGCCCAATCCACACCGTGCCTGACAGCACAGTGAAGCCCACTGAACTACTAACTCTAATGTCAAGGACGGTTGAGATGGAAAACAGATATAGCCTGAAAGAGATTAGGCCCAGATAGAATATCACCGCTGCTACTATATCAGGACGACAAAGAGATTACACTCAGTGAAAATATCACCTCTGCTATGTACTATATCAGCAGGACAAAGAGAGGGGGAGGAAAAAAAGGGAGTAAGAGAGAGAGAGAGAGATTGCACAAACTCAACAAAACACAAAAAAGAGAAGCATATGGCTTCAGTCAAGACAGAGCTACCATGTCTATTAGGGGAGCGTGAAGGCCCGGTCAGGGAGGGGTCCGAACATTACAAAGCACAAATCTCTATTAATAATGGTAAACTTGTATGAAAGAGTACTGGCCCCTGTAAATGTCCTAACTGGCCCCTGTAAATGTCTTAACCCAATAATACACGAGACCCTCTTCTTGGGACCAAGTAAGGTTTTGTCGATAATCCAATGTACAGTTACCCCCCCCCCCCCCACCCAACCACCTCCAATGTACAGTCCCCCCCCCCCCCCCACCCCACCCCACCTACCCACCCCCCCCCCATCCACCCCACCTACCCAACCTCCTCCAATGTACAGTTTCATCGTCAAATGTATATACTCTCTTTTTTAGACTATTTTTGTATCAAAAACAGTACTGTATTTGTAAATCTGGTATGTCATAAATGTATAGATGTAGCAGTACTGTCTATCTGTCATGTATGTCATATTATGATGAATTGAAAATGGGGGACCCTGATGTAAACAAGACGAAAGTCTTTCTCTGGTCTGCATCCCCTTAACAATTGTGTGTATTGAGCCGTACTGTATTGTACCCATTCTGCAATCTGTTAATACAATTTTCAATCAATCAATCAATCAATCAATCACCACCAGCTCTACTCTCTCCCTCACTCTCTCTGTGGGGCATCTGGTGAGAATGTGCTGGGGTTGGCAGTTGAAAACACAGGGCCCTATGGGCGGAATAATAAAGAAAATAAACATCAGCATCTTCCTTGTGAAAAAATAGTCACAGGCTGCAGGACCGAATTTTCTGCACGCGCTCGCGCGCACACACACACACACACACACACGCCCAGTGCCGTGGATCACAAAATGGGTAACACCACCAAGAAATAAGAAATATAGTCGTCTTACATTACTTCATTATTACATCATTACAATAGGTAGGCTCACAGTGGCAGTCAGACCTATATTTTCAGTATTTGGTGGCTATAATGAGGTTGAATTGAAAATGGGGGACCCTGATGTAAACAAGACGAAAGTCTTTCTCTGGTCTGCATCCCCTTAACAATTGTGTGTATTGAGCTGTACTGTATTGTACCCATTCTGCAATCTGTTAATAAAGTTTTCAATCAATCAATCAATACGTCGATAATGCACTGAGTAACACTGAAGTAGAACACATCTATTATTACGATTTAAAACAAGATCCAAAAGTGTTCCCGCTTTCCTGTAAAATCTAAGATTAATTGGGACAATTTGAACCTATACAGACTACAGTCCGAAATGTCGACCACACTTAGCCTAATGGTTTCAGAAACACTTGAAAGATTGGTTGTTCGACTTCGGTCCCTCAACTCAAATATAGTGATGGAAATTGAGCTACAACACTACCATATCACAGCAGTAGACACAGCACCTAGAAAAACCACAATGGACCAAAAAGATGAGCAGGTTATGTTTACTCACCATCCGTCTTGAAACGAGATAGCGACGTGATTCGCCGTGGATCATAGGTCCGTTAATGGTAACTCTTGGAAGGCAGAAGGCGCGTCTCTTCGCCTAAGTACAGATTTCTCGAGGGGGGGATTGCCAGGGGCGTTCAGAGAGTTTCGGGGGGGGGGGGGGGGGGGCGCTTCCCAGGGGCGTTCAGAGAGTTTCGGGGGGGTGGGGGGGGGGCGCTTCCCAGGGGCGTTCAGAATGAATGAATGAAAACTTTATTTAACAGATTGCAGAATGGGTACAAATACAGTACGGCTCAATACACACAATTGTTAAGGGGATGCAGACCAGATAAAGACGTTTGTCTTGTTTACATCAGGGTCCCCCATTTTCATTTCATATTGACATTTATGACATATTCAACATATACATGACATTTATGGTATGGCGGCTACGTGGCGTAGTGGGCAAGGCGCTCGCCACGAATGACGGAGACGCTGGGCTTGCCTGTTCGAGCCCAGCGCTCCACATTGCTTTCAGTTTAGCTTGTCGTTCATACTAATACACATTGGCCGTATTAGGGGGTGGGAAACTGATGGGTGGGGATCGGGCGTTGTGGACAGCGACTCCTACAGGTCGGTTGGTGCGCCTGCGCAGTAGAATCAGGAAGTGTCGGGAGCAGCGTGAGCCTCCCACGCGTTACTCCTCGCCACTGAGAGATCGAGCTGCGCAGGTGAAAAGATGCGACTGCTGTTACCTCAAGTACCGGAGAGGACTTGTGCTATGTATGACTTAGTCCACATTGCAGCCGGCTTGTGGGAGGCAAGAAACAGCGTTCGTGACAGGGGAGGGTTGAATTGGATGATACGAAATTGGGATGGGAGAAAATATTGAAAATGGGAGAAAAAGTGGATCAAAAAAAAAATACATGACATTTATGGCATAGGGACATATAGGTATTTAGTACTGATACATTTATGACATATACGGTATTCAAATATACAGTACTGTTACTCATAGATCCTGACAGAGTATATACATATGATGGGGAGGGGACTATACATTAGGAGGGGGTGGGTGGGTGGGTGGGAGAGAAATATTCATATACGGCGGGGAGAGACTATATACATGCGGTGGGGAGGAGACTGTCTATTAGGAGGGGGTGGGGGTTGGGGGTTTGGACATTTACGGTGGCCAGTTTCGAATTGCAGCCTCCCGTAGGTGCGGTTTTGAATGTGGGTAGGGATTCACATTCCTTTACAGCTTTGGGTAGGGCGTTCCACATTGATGTGGGGGGGGGGCTGCAAATGAGCTTTCTCCGCTTCACTGTTTGAATCATTGACACAGAGCAAACAGCCAATGTAACGGAATGTTGCTGAGTCACAAGTATTCTGAAGAAGCCTAACTGTAAACAGGCATGGTATCCAGACATAAACACTGAATGACACGTCATTTTGAGATTTTAGGGAACCTTGCGGATATACGTATTTCTTTTTTTTTTATCCACTTTTTCTCCCATTTTTCTATATTTTCTCCCATCCCAATTTCGTATCATCCAATTCAACCCCTCCCCTGTCACGAACGCTGTTTCTTGCCTCCCACAAGCCGGCTGCAATGTGGACTAAGTCATACATAGCACAAGTCCCCTCCGGTACTTGAGGTAACAGCAGTCGCATCTTTTCACCTGCGCAGCTCGATCTCTCAGTGTCGAGGAGTAACGCGTGGGAGGCTCACGCTGCCCCCGACACTTCCTGATTCTACTGCGCAGGCGCACCAACCGACTTGTAGGAGTCGCTTGTTCACAACGTTCGATCCCCACCCTTCAGTTTTCCCTCCCCGTAATACGGCCAATGTGTATTACTGCGGACGACCAGCTAAACTGAAAACAATGTGGAGAGCTGGATTCGAACACGCGAATCCTAGCGTCTCCACACTGGTGGCGAGTGCCTTGCCCACTACACCACCTAGCCGCCCACGGATATACGTATTTCTTTAGTTTAGTTACTTACTTACTTAGTTACTTACTTACTTACTTACTTACTTACTTACTTACTTACTTACTTACTTACTTACTTACTTACTTACTTACTTACTTACTTACTTACTTAGGCCTTTAAATTCCCAAAGGAACATAGGCCGTCGACGAAGCTCCTCCATCCTGTCCTGTCTTATGCCCTCCGCTCCAGATCTTGCCAGGACGCGTCTATTCTTAACCCAACGCATGTTTGCTTCCGTGTTCGCGTTTTGTGAATCTGATTGGCCACTGCCGTTTCTGGTGCGATCTGATTGGCCACTGACATTTCTGGTCATGTGACATGTGCGCCCAATCGCGTGACGCGCCCATTTCCGCCTCGACCAGCAGCAAACTACCTAACGCCTACTGTTCTGAAGGGCCAGATTAACACTGAGAATCTACGTTTTATTGTTTTATATAACTTGTATATTATTTATATATATAAGCTATATCCCTTTAAGCCTCCGTTTGAATCATAGCATTATTCGCTTTCCTTATTGGATAACGCCCTTGACGTTGGCGGCGCCAAGAATCGCGCCCCTCAGACAAGTTCAAAGACGAGTCTGGACAAGTTGAGACATGCCTGGGGGCTGGGGCCAGCGCATTGATTCCGGACAAGAGCTTCGGTCGCGCCCTAGAAAGCCCTCTAAGTATATATATTGTGGAAGGCGCAAACAGTAGGAGTTCGTGTGTGAAGTAAACAAGTGCAGTTCGTCATTACAGTTAACGCAGTAACGTTAACCCAGTTCGTCTAGTAGCAGAGTCAAGTTCGACCTAACCTAACGTGAAGTAAAGAGTCGTCATTTAGTGTGAATCGTATTACAGCAGTTCGTTCGGTGTGCAGCATTAACAAGCAGTTCGTTCGTTTAGTAACTAGCGTGAACCTTAGCAAGTGTGTGTGGACTTAACGTAATTAGTATCCGAACACGAGGTGAACCTAGCAGCAGAACTATTGGACATGTGAGCATTGGAACCTACCGCGGCGATATTGTAGAACCATTATTGGTGGATTATAGTGACTTGTGGAAACGTAGTACCATGGAGAAGAGCATCGTTAATACCATTGTCGTTTGGATTTAACTACCCTGAAGATCTACATCGGGCTATCTTCGGGGACGAAGCTGGCTGGCTATCATCATTGCTATCGGGCATTGGATTACAGCTATTACCCTGCTACCGAGCACTTGGATTATAAGGACCGGATCCGTATGAGAACCCCTTTCTTCAAGTGACCAGCCTGAGTATCCGTCTATTCTTCATTCCTCTGGAGCTTACAACTCTGTGGGAGGAAATCACCAGTCTCCAGCTATACCCTCGTTTGCCCCCCTATATTGCCATCTCACGCCATGCAGCGTCCGGTCTAGTATACTTAGCCTAGGAATTATTCATTCCCATTGACTTTGCTACTCTGACTTTCTAATATCATTCGCCATAAAAGAGCGACCCAGTAATTATCAGTTGAATCTCTGTATAACGGGTACGTCCTAGTACCCGTCACGAAATTCGACCGTGCCTCGAGTGGGAGTCGAACCCCGAGCGTCTGCTCCGGGGCCAGTATAGCAAACCGCTGCGCCAAGAAGGGAATTCCCCTCTAAGCGCTCGGTTTATCTGCCTCTGGGGAGTGAGTTTTACACACTTCTATCATGTGCCGTAGTCACACTATCGCGGCACATATCCGTTACATTCACCCCCCCTAAACTCACACCACCCAAGGCATCCGGGTCAACGGCACCAGTATAACGGGTACGTCCTAGTACCCGTCACGAAACTTCGACCATGCCTCGAGTGGGAGTCGAACCCCGAGCGTCTGCTCCGGGGCCAGTATAGCAAACCGCTGCGCCAAGAAGGGAATTCCCCTCTAAGCGCTCGGTTTATCTGCCTCTGGGGAGTGAGTTTTACACACTTCTATGTGCCGTAGTCACACTATCGCGGCACATATCCGTTACATCTGCATAATAATAAAATACTGTAAATGATATCTCTTTGTCACCGTGCCGTCTATTTGAGTGTCTGCCATAATAACTGTACTGTCTGGCAAGTAATAATAATAATATGTAGTAGTGGTTTAATCTAACACAATCTTTAATACAGTCAGGGTTTTGTAACTATCAGTTACACCTACGATCCACACTCTAACCTTAATCAACTTCGAAAGAGTGCCTAAGCTTAACCGGCGAAAGAACTTGCCATCACACGATATCGCCCTGCTCTAAGACGAACTCTAACCTTAACCAACTTCGAAAGAGTGCCTAAGCTTAACCGGCGAAAGAACTTGCCGTCACGCGATTGGCGTGACCAGAAATGTCAGTGGCCAATCAGAGCGCAAAACGCGAATGCGGAAGCAAACATGCGTTGGGATAAGAATTTAGGCTGCCAGGACAGCCCTTCTTTCTTCATCTCCTGTTCTGTGGTTCTTCTCCAGGTGGTTTTTGGTCTGCCTCTCTTCCTCCTGCCCTGTGGGTTCCATGTCAGCGCCCGCTTTGTGATTGATTTCTTTCTTATGAGTGTGTGACCTATCCACTTCCACTTCCTCCTCCTTTGAATTTCTATTGTGTCCCGTTTGGTGAGTTCCCACAGGTTGGCGTTAGAGATGGTGTTGGGCCAGTATATTCCCAGGAGGCGTCTGAGGCACCGGTTGGTGAAGGTCTGTAGCTTGTCGAGTATAGTGGTGGTGGTTTTCCAGGATTCTGAGCCATATAGTAGAGTGGTCTTTACGTTTGAGTTGAAGATCTGTAGCTTGGTCTTGAGTGACATGTTTTTTGCTTTCCAGATAATGTTTAGCATGTTGAATGTTGTCCTTGCCTTTCCAATCCTGGCTTGGACATCGTCTTCCGTACCCCCTTCCACAGAAATGATGCTTCCGAGGGCGGCCGGGTAGCGCAGCGGACTAAGCGTCTGTCTACCACCACAGAGATAGTGGGCTCGAATCCAGCTGTGGTGCTTCCGGGTTGGCCGACCGTCCATACTAACACAATTGGCAGTGTTAGCGGGTGGGAAACCTGGCGAGGATGGGTCCTGGTCTTTGTAAACAGCGACTCCTACAGTTCGGTCGGGGCGCCTGCACTGCAAGGGAAGGATCTAGGAGAGGTAGTGTGACCTTCCACACATGTTACACTCTCCCAGTGAGAGTCCACGCTGCCAGGTGAAAAGAAGCGGCGGGCTGGGTACACATGTGTCGGAGGAAGCATGCGATAGTCTCTGCCCTCCCGGACCGACGGTAGGGGGTAGAGTGCGCAACGACCAGGAAGGGGATTGGGAATTGGCATAACGACTAACATTGGGATGGGAGAAAAACGGAAAAAGAAGGGGGAAAAAGATAATAAAAAAAAGAAAAGAAATGATGCTTCCAAGGTAAGTGAAGCTGTTTACATCCTCTAATGGGTTTTGTTCCATGGTTATGGGTGTGTTGTTCTTGCTGTTGATACGCATTACTTTGGTTTTGGATGAGTTTATTTTTAGCCCGAGCAGAGTTAGTTAGTTAGTTTCACTTTATTGTCCACAGTGTGGAAATTTGTCTTTGGTCTCACCATTGAATAAACAAATAAAACAACAACAATGACAATGACAGCGTCAGCTATACATACATCTGTAATGGAAAAGTGCAGAGAACATAGCAATACAATATACAGTATACATAAAGTTCAAGTTCAAGTTTGTTTATTAAATATCACAATAAATTACACATACTTTACGGTTAAATGCTTGGTTCTGTATGAGCCCCTGAGAGTGTGCTTCATACAGTAAAAAAAAGTAAGTAAGAAAGTAAGTAAAAAGTAAGTAGAAAAATAAATAAAAGTAAGTAAAGAGGAATATACATACAATATACAGTACAATATACAATCTAAAGTACAACCTAGGTACAGTCTAAGTACAGTGAGTAAATAATGAGTAAACAGTGAGGTACAATGCAGAAAATGAGGTACAAAACTTTGAGGTAAGGTGCAATTGCAAATGAGGTATGAATGTAGTGCAAATATCTTTAATAATAGATAAATATAATGTAGTGTTATGGTGAGTGTTTGTTTAAAAGTGAGTGTGTGCATGTGGATGTGTGTGCAATGAGTGTAGATGATGGGTTGTTACATGGAGTCATTGAGCATCCTGATGGCATGGGGATAGAAGCTCCTTCTGAGTCTCTCTGTACTGGCCCTGAGACTCCGGTAGCGCTTGCCTGCCCGCAGCAGTTCAAAGAGGCAGTTGTTTGGGTGATTAGAGTCTTTGGTTATTCTCTTAGCCTTGGCCCTGCAACACTTGTTGTTGTTGTAAATGTCCTGGAGAGTGGGAAGCCCACCTCCAATTGTGTGTTCGGCTGAAAGTGCCACTCTCTGTAGTCTGCTGCGGTCGTGTGTGGTGCTATTCCAAAACCAGGAGGTGATGTTACCAGTCAGGATGCTCTCTATTGTGCATGAGTAGAAGTTCTTGAGTATCTTATGACTCACTTTGAACTTCCTTAGGCGCCTAAGGAAGTAGAGGCGCTGCCGTGCCTTCTTCACTACACCGCAGTGTCAATGTGTGTGGTCCATGTCAAGTCCTCAGTTATGTGGACTCCGAGGTACTTAAAACTGTTCACTCTCTCGACCGGTGCCCCGTCGATGCTGATGGGGCTGTAGTCCCTGGCCCCCGACCTCATCAAGTCCACAATCATCTCTTTAGTTTTGCTGACGTTCAGGCCGGGAGAGGCTGTTCTCCCGGCACCACAGCGCCAGGTTCTCTACCTCTCCCAGGTAGGCCCTCTCGTCGTTTGCAGAGATCAGGCCCACCACAACTGTGTCGTCAGCAAACTTGATAATGTGTTGCTGTTCCGCTCTGCCACACAGTCATGTGTGTACAGCGAGTAGAGGAGGGGGCTCAGAACACAGCCCTGGGGGGCGCCTGTGTTGAGAGTGATGGATGAGGAGGTGCAGTTGCCTGCTCTCACCACCTGGGGTCTTCCTGTCAGGAAGTCCAAGACCCACTGGCAGATGTCGTAGTTCAAGCCCAGGTCTCTGAGCTTGACTACGAGCTTGGAGCGGACTATGGTATTGAATGCTGAGCTGTAGTCAATAAATAGCACCTGCCTCTTGTCCAGGTGTGGTGCTGCTGTGTGCAGCACATGGGCTATGGCGTCCTTCGTGGACCTGTTGGGGCGATATGCAAATTGCAGGGAGTCCAAGGTGTTTGGGAGGGAGGAACAGATGTAGCCCTTCACTAGCTTCTCAAAGCACTTCATGCCTATGGAGGTGAGAGCTACAGGGCAATAATCGTTTAGGCAAGCAGGCGTGGATTTTTTGGGTACAGGGATAATGGTGGACTTTTTCAGACAGGTGGGGATGACAGACTGTTCTAAGGACAGGTTGAATATGTCAGTGAATACCGGGGCCAGTTGGTCGGCACAGACTTTTAGGACGCGGCCGGGGACAAACAGGAATTCTTGGACAAGTATAAGTTAGAGGAGCTTGAAAATAACGTGAACTGGTATTTTTGTATTTATTTATTTATCTTTTGCTGTAGTGGATAGGTATATATTTTTTTATATTGATAGATAATTTATTACATATTAATATGATATTGTAAGGAAGGGGCAGGACCAGGTAAGCTTTGCTTCTTTCTGTCCCTTCTCGAACAAAACCATTTGTCTTGAGCATATGTTGATTATTGCTTCCATCTCTAGGAAGATATATTTTATTTGATTGAAAATTGATTGAAAATCCGCGCTTCTTCTCCGAGTTCAAAAAGGCGATTTAATACTCTGCCTTGAGATAGCCACCTCACTTCAGTGTGGTATAGCAGCTGGTTATGCGCAGAGCCCATTTCATCGTGGCCAACCGGCAACGATTCTGACAACTAACCTATCCATTGCGAGTCCAGGTTACACACAAAAGACCAGACATGGCCTCCACGATTATGAATGCGCACGATGTAGTGAGATGTGTATTGGAATACTGCGTCGGCCTCCGTTGATGAAGGGGCGAGATGTGGGAAATACACACAGCTGCCAGGTGGAAAACTCGATCTGAGTTGGGGTCGTTGGTTTTTCTCTTGATTTTAAAATGTTTGTTTGCCTATGCACTGTCACCTACCTGCGACCCCACTTTGGGTCGTGGCCCGTAGTTTGAGAACCACTGATCTAGGTCAAGGAGATCAAAAGTAGAAAATCTGCCAAAATCCATAATGGCGGCAGCCACCATCTTGAATTCTGAGAAATGCTCATAGGTGCACAAGTAGCAACCAATCTAATTTGGCTTTCCTTACTATATAGAACACATTTCCATGAAAAAGTTTTACAGTAGTAAACATTGCAGGGTCTCATCATAGGACATATTTAATATATGCATATATGCATATATGCATATGGCTCGCTGATAACAAACTATCATTACACATGGGCAAAACATAGTCCATTCTCTTCGGTTCAAATAACAAACTCAGCAAGACCAACGGCTTCTCAGTTACAGTGGGTGACAATATTGTCACAAGGAAAGAAGAAATTACCTACCTGGGTTCCATCCTAGAGGCAAATCTTTCCTGTGACAAAATGGCATCCAATGTAATAAAAAAAGTCAACCAACGAACTTGATTCTTGTACCGGATCTCCTCACTGGTAAACAAGAATACCATGAAGACTCTGGCAGGAGCACTCATTCAAGGGTACTACGACTATGCTTGCACCTCATGGTACCAAAGCACCTCAAAGGCGCTAAAAACAAAATCACAAACATCTCAAAACAAACTGGTCAGACTACTGCTTGACCTTACTCCTAGAACCCACCTCACCCCTGCCCACTTTGACAACCTAGGATGGCTTAGAGTAGACGACAGAGTACAGCATCTTGCAATGGGCCTGGTCTACAAGATACACTACACGACCAAGGTACCCATGTACATGTCAAAATACTACCCAAAGGTCAGTGAATACCACGATCACAACACCAGAGGGAGCTCCACAAATCATGTTAAACCCAGATTCGGCTCAAACAAGGGACTAAACATGTTTCGCAATTATGCCACATCAATGTGGAACGCCCTACCCAAAGCTTGTAAAGGAATGTGAATCACTACCCACTTTCAAAACCACTCTCAAAGAACACCTACGGGAGACTGCAATTCGAAACTGGCCCCTGTAAATGTCCTAACCCAACCCCTTCCAATGTACAGTAAATGACCAAGTATGGTTTTGTCAATATTCCAATGTACAGTGTTGCTCGTACAGTCTTTTTTGATCCACTTTTTCTCCCATTTCCTATATTTTCTCCCATCCCAATTTCGTATCATCCAATTCAACCCTCCCCTGTCACGAACGCTGTTTCTTGCCTCCCACAAGCCGGCTGCAATGTGGACTAAGTCATACATAGCACAAGTCCCCTCCGGTACTTGAGGTAACAGCAGTCGCATCTTTTCACCTGCGCAGCTCGATCTCTCAGTGGCGAGGAGTAACGCGTGGGAGGCTCACGCTGCCCCCGACACTTCCTGATTCTACTGCGCAGGCACACCAACCGACCTGTAGGAGTCGCTGTCCACAACGCCCGATCCCCACCCATCAGTTTCCCACCCCCTAATACGGCCAATGTGTATTAGTATGAACGACCAGCTAAACTGAAAGCAATGTGGAACAGGCGAGCCCAGCGTCTCCGCATTCGTGGCGAGCGCCTTGCCCACTACGCCACGTAGCCGCCCGCATCCCCTTAACAATTATATGTATTGAGCTGTACTGTACTGTACCCATTCTGCAATCGGTTAATAAAGTTTTCAATCAATCAATCAATATAGGGCCAGCAACTTGACCATAATAACATGCTGACTTGTTAAATTGGGCGTAGTTCCCCTTTAAGAGAAAGCAGTGACGTACCTCTAATCATCACACCTGGATTCTACTCCTCCCAGATCGACAGGAAGAAGTTTCACAACAAGAGGAAGAAACTATTATCGATCATCAGATTCAATATACACAGGATTCAGTTGTTAATCACTCCAGTGAGTATACCATCTCATAATTGTAGACTGTATTAGTTGTGGTTTTGAAGATATCGGATTGTTTTGGTAATGTTAGGTAATGTCGTATCGTCTCTCTTTGAGAAACAGGGACACTGCCACCTGTCTGTTCCGTGTTCAGTCAACACAGGCCTCTCACGGAATGTTCACAATGCCCGTCTGTCTTCCGCGTTGAAGAAGAGCGTGGTGGTTGCTATACATGTGAAATATATGAGACATTTTTCATTTAATTTCAAACCTTTATTTAGACTCTTAAAGACAACTGAGGTTTCCCTCATTTACAATGGGGGGACCCTGGTGTAAACAAGACGAAAGTCTTTCTCTGGTCTGCATCACCTTAACAATTGTGTGTGTTGAGCCGTACTGTACTGTACTGTACTGTACCCATTCTGCAATCTGTTAAGTTTTCAAACAGTCACGTCGAGTGTACATACAGAGTTAAGCAAAACATACAGAATTAAGGGAGGAAAAGGGCATATAAAACCATAACAATTAGACAAGTAAGGATAATAACAATCAATAATGTACAACTTCATTGACAAATGGTGGAGATCAAGGTGTTAAACTCTGCAACAGAGGGGAGAATCTATATTCCAACATAAATGTATACATCTGTGTGTTGTAATTACTGGATGTGTGGTAAACACAGTGTGACATGTTTTCCCTACTCTACCACTGCACAGATATTTTGCAGTTTCGTTACCAGCCATGTTGGAAGAAAGATGACTTTGATAAACATAGCAACCATTATTTTGTACACAGCAATGCAAAAGACAACGGTTGCTTGCTATGTGCAAAACAATGGTTGCTATATGTTGATTTATGAGAAATATATAAACAAAAACACAATTTGGTGTCTTATTACTGGATCTTGTAAACAATTCACAGTAGAACATTCCGCGCAAGGCCTTTATTGATTGAAGATACTTTTTTAACCAACATTTGTGAGTTTAAAGTAGCATTTAGTTGGCTTTGTATATTATTTTAACTACTTAAAGCATGTTATCCTTATGTCAGCCTGTGTTCAGTGAGTGCTCCCTGGAGGATGACATGTTGAATCAAAAGTCACTTTGAGTGAAATAAAGATTTGATTCATAATGTCAGCTTCTAGACAGCAGACTGGCTCTCCTCCAGTTGAGTTTTGACTAAGTGGATCGTTTCAACAACGTCATGGTTGAGTGTTTGACAAACAAACAAGTTGTAATGTTTAGGTCATAAAGAAAGTGTCTGATTAAATCAAATGAAGTGTTTAGGTCATATAGAAAGTGTTTGATTAAATCAAATGAAGTGTTTAGGTCATATAGAAAGTGTTTGATTAAATCAAATGAAGTGTTTAGGTCATATAGAAAGTGTTTGATTAAATCAAATGTAATTAAATGATAAACCATCACCAAAGGGATATTACTTCTGGACCATAGTAACATATATGAATTCTGAAAATGGCCACGCCCCCCCCCCCCCATGTATTGTGATTCTTTGTTTTTGAGATGTCTGCTGTAGAGATGTCTGCTATAGAGATGTCTGTGCTATAGAGATGTCTGCTGTGTAGATATATGTTCTGTAGAGATGTCTGCTGTAGATATATGTTCTGTAGGGATGTCTGCTGTAGAGATATGTTCTAGAGATGTGTGCTGTAGAGATATGTGCTGTAGAGATATGTGCTGTACTAGAGATATGTGCTGTAGAGATATGTTCTGTAGAGATGTCTGCTGTAGCGATATGTGCTATAGAGATGTCTTCTGTAGAGATGTCTGATGTAGAGATATGTTCTGTACTAGAGATGTCTGCTATAGCGATATGTGCTGTAGAAGAGATATGTTCTGTAGTGGTGTCTGCTGTAGAGATATGTTCTGTAGAGATGTCTGCTATAGCGATATGTGCTGTAGAGATGTCTGCTGCTATAGCGATATGTGCTGTAGAGATATGTGCTGTAGAGATGCTGTAGTGATGTCTGATAGAGATATATGCTGTAGAGATAGCTGCTGTATAAATGTGTTCTGTAGAGATGTCTGCTGTAGAGTAGATCTTCTGTAGAGATATGTGCTGTAGAGACACCTGCTATAGAGATGTGTGCTGTAGAGATATCTTCTGTAGAGATAGCTGCTGTGGAGATACCTGCTATAGAAATATCTTCTGCAGAGATATGTTCTGTAGTTATGAGCTGTAGAGATGTCTGCCATCACTCCAATACAATGGAGCTAAATGGCACTTGGGTTTGTGGCTCAAAGCACCAAAATAATACACTTGGAAAAACTCAAAAGCAATGTGATGCGATGCAATCTGATGATGCCAAATTTTAACCATATGCTGTCTAGACTCTAGATTGCTTGTAATTGAGATAAAGTTAACATCTGTTAAGTATTTTTACCAGAATTGTTATGGCTTCGGTGTTTCCCACAGGATTTTCAGAGACTATGGGGGGTGAACCTCCGACCCTCTAGGGGGGTCCGGGGGCATGCCCCCCTGGAATCTTTTTTTTTTGTACATTTTAAAGTTAAATGCATCAATCTGGTGCACTTTGAGAGCAAAATAAAGAGGCTAGATCTATGATGAACTTTGTGCTCAAAACACAAAATCGACTAGACTAGTGCTTCCCAATTCTCTCCTCGAAGCACCACAGCCGTTCAATGTATTTGTTAAATTCCACCACAAGCACACTTGATTCAACTTAACTAGCCCTTTATTAGTTGAATCAAGGTGTGCTGGTGGTGGAATTTAACAAATACATGGAACGGCTGGGGTGTCTCGAGGAGAGGTTTGGGAACCACTGGACTAGAGCATACATTTGAGCCATCAAAGAAATGAAGCAAAAGTGGTTACCTACCTGTGTTGAACTGGTTTATTTTTTAATAAAAAAATATAGTGGATTACTATTACGACTACTACCACTGCCAATACTACTGATACATCCCTATTGGCAAACTTTATATTTAAAAAAAAAAAAATTACTTCAAGTTTTTTTTGGTTCATTTCATTATACAACTGTGGCGGGACTAATTAGACTGGGGCGAGCCGCCACAGTCTAGGTAATTAATGGGAAACCCCGCTTCATTGTTTTAAAATCCCAATAATGTTGTGGGTCTACCAGACCCATGGACATTGGATGAGTAACAAACTCGAGCACCACACAAATATTTATTTTCATCTAATCTCTTAATTACATCAATATTCTGCTGTCGGAACAGTGTTCTGTTTGTTTGATATGAATCTATGAGGCAGAACAGAAGACTAATTTGGCATATTAAATTGTTATAAAAAGTTAGTGTTAGCCCCTGTGTAACGCTAGCTGTTGCTGTCGTTCTGGTCTTTTGCAACACACTAGTGTTCCTGTTCCCAGCAGCCCTCATCTGATCTCTCTTGCTTTCTGACTTTGTTTCCAATGGCACACTTCTGTACATGTCTGCAGCACACAGAGGTTATTGAAAAAGCTTTATTTTGCACATTTAAAGGAACACGCCAACATTTTGGATAATTAGCTTACTGTCTTCTCCAGAGAGAGACAAGATGGATACCAGTTTCCTCTCTGTGCGTTCAGTAGAAAGCTATCTGGCTGCTAGCCTAGCTTAGCGCAATGAAAGGAAGTGGACATGGTAGCCTTCGGGAGAGGTGTTAGTTGGACAATGCTTAGGCTAACCGGCCATGTCCGCTTCCATAAGATAGACTAACATGCAGCCAGATAGCTTTCTACTGAACGCACAGAGAGAACTGGTATCTCTCTTCTTGTCTCTCAGGCTGGGCGATATAACGATAACGATAATTATCATGATATATTTTAATAATCGATATCGGGGGGGGGGGGGGAAAGAATATATATATTTTTTTTGGACCTGCAACAGGGCAGTTTTAAAACCAGAGACAGACTTGTCTTTCTTGCCTGCAACTTAAAGTAATGGCTTTGCTTGTCCAAATGACAATACTGACCAAATTGAGATTTATTTTTCTCTTGTCTTTATTTTGTTTGCTTTCTAATTTAAAATACAGTTTGAAACCATCTGTACACAGTAGGCTATGTGTGCTAGCAGAGCTAGTCTCCAGTCATGAGTCACGGTGCACATGTGCGTGCGGTGGTTTGTCCACCAAAAAAGCGCCAAAAGATAGAAAAGAAACTAGCAGAGCCAGAACTGTTCAACTCCCCTGGAGCCACAGCCAGCAGAGAAGCCGGTTTACTTTCGCTTTCAAACCAGCTGCAGCCTGAGAACTGGAGTGTGAGGGGATGTAACACTAAAGATGGCGGCAACGACAAAGAATTGCTGCAAAATAAACATACATCTGTTGTTTAATATAAAAATATATATATATATTTTTTTTTAATACTCGATTTTTTTTTATCGAGTGATATGATATTGTTATCGATAGGGATGGGTATCGTTAGGATTGTATCGATACTACTACTCTTATCGATACTGCTTAACGGTTCGGTACTTTATCGATACTCTTATCGGTTCTTTTTGGTTCTTTTTTTGCAAGAAAAAAAGACAATTAATTAAGAACAGAATCAACATTGCTTTATTATTTATAAATACAACTTTATAAATAAGTATTATAAATAAATATAATTTCTTCAGCAACAGCAGCAGCAATGTTCTTTTATATAACTTTATAAATAAATATAATAAATGAATATAATTTCTTCAGCAACAGCAGCAACAATGTTTTAAATGTGTCTGACTCTGAATTATAGACTTTTTATAATAAACAACAAATGCAAAAGGCTAACAGAACTGTGACACTCGTTCACCCTATCCTCTGTCATCCTTCCTCTAGCTGCTAGGGTGAAAGGACTTTGGGTGGTGGAGGGAGGTAGAGGGAAGGATGTGTGGTGGCCCTGGGCTCACTGGCCTGGGACACATTGGTGGCTGACGCCTCAGCTTGACGATCTATAAAAAGTTTAGATTGTAGTATTTGTAGCTAAACAATTATTTTGTTTATTAGCCTATTTGTAATAATTCGTTATTAGCCTAGGAAACTCCGTATCTTGGCTTACCGGCGGCAGTGGACGTGGATGCAGATGGAACACTGCGCGCAAGGCAGTCGAATACGCGCATTTCTGCACACTAATATCATGTTTTGCCAACAGATGTTTTGATAAATTGCTCGTATTGCCACCCTTACTGGCAAATGTTTTGTTGCACTTGTGGCAACGTGCGTTGTATATCCATACTTTCTTTTGAACGCTTCGCTCTATCCGCCATCACGAGTCACGGTGCATGCAGACTCAGAGCTGTCTGTGTGCAGCGCGCTTCAGCACGGAGAACTTTCATTAAGGAGTACCCATATGTAGCACTACTAGCGAGCGACTCGCGAGGAGTGTGTGTAATAATGACTCGCTGTGGCTCGCTTCTCGTGCAGAGACAGAGAGAGGATAGATCGTTTGCAACTTTTAAATAATAATAATAATAATAATAATAATTTCTCTAGAGCAGGGGTGGCCAACCAGTCAGAGACTAAGAGCCACAAAAAAATGACTGTGGTACCACAAAGAGCCACACCATATACCAGCGTTTCTCAACCTTTTTTTTCAGTCACGGCACCCTTCATGTGTTTATAGGTCTCACCCTCTGGCCTCTGAAGTTGCTAATGTCTTTTTTATTTGGGCCTCACAGGGTTAAAAGTACCCTGTGAGACCCACAGTTGCAAAATTACAAAATCACTTTTAGCCATTTAAAAAAATAATGTTTATTTAAAAAATGTTAAAGGGGAACTATTTTACTATTTCTTTCACTATTTGGGCACTTTTACACAATTCCTGTGAGTCTATGGAACACCTAGGTTTTTTTCAAAAAAAATGCATTGTTTTGTATTTCTAATCAAGTACTAAAAACCGCATTTTTCTACCTCAAGGTCTTAAGCCGTTTTGAGGCTGGGCTCCAACCACTGTGTGGCCTGGTGCCAACTGCCACATCAACTGCCACATTATTATGCAGCTGAGAAATCTCTGACATCACAGATATGCACATTTTCAGATGACTCAGTTCAGTGAGGGTGAATATTGTGAGAGGAGAATTGGAAGAATTCGCCAATATGAGAATTAGAGACATATATCCTATTAATATAAGTCCACATAGCTAAGAAACAATGGTAAACACTGAAAAAAGCCATTTATAAGATAGTTCCCCTTTAAGCACATGTATAGTCAATTGGTCCTGTTGTTCAGCCTCACAATGCTATTTGATAGTAAATGTGTTTATATGTCCCAGTCCCACCCTCTGGCCTCTGAAGTTGCTAATTTCTTTTTAATTTGGGCCTCACAGGGTTAACCTCTTAAGCCAGAGATATACAGTAAAAGTGTATATTTTCAGCATTATGTTTGTTTACCAATTATTTTAACTGTTATTAGTGAAATATAAGATTATAGAAATCTCAGGGCATTGAGTCGGAAACCGGCGCATATTGACAGGAGGAAGTGGCACAGCCAAAAGTGAGTGTAGTCTTTTGAAGGAAGAGACTCAGGGCTTTCAAATTTCGAAAAACTACCCTACCCAGCTCACACCAGCCCCTGTCAATCATCTGACTTCTGGATTTACTTTTTAATTTCTCTTATTTTTTGGGATTATCTCCCACAAACCTGAACGTTATTGCCATAAAACAGAACGCAGTTAGTTTCTCTACCTTTCTGTGAACGTCTTGCAAAAAACGGTGTTGCAATATGATGAAAAATGGTGGAGAAATTTACATTATAAAAAAGATGGCAGAATTCAGTACTGTATCTACAAAACCTTCTGTTTAATCATCTTCCCTTTATTCATTTGCTTAGATTTTTCAGGTCTGGTCAATTTTAGCATGGTGTTATTTACAGTCAAAGATCATTTTTTTTTAAAATAGAATTGATATTCTCCTTTGGTTCATTACAATTTACTCAAGCCTAGTAACAGACACACTATTTCTGACACTGATCCATATATGTCCCTAGATTCAGATACCAAGAACATGCAAATGGACCATTTAAAAAAAAATTGTAAATGTTTATTCTACGTCCTTATGGAATGAGTGACATAAAAAAAAAAAATTAAAAAAAATAAAAAAAATATATATATTTTTTTTTTTTTTTTTTTTTTTTTTTATGGATGGAAGAGCCGCACATTGACGGGCAAAGAGCCGCATGCGGCTCGCGAGCCGCGGGTTGGCCACCCCTGCTCTAGAGTATCGATAGCAGTACCGAGGACGTCGGAGCTTATAAATACTCCGGTATTTTCTAATATAGTACCGGTTCCCGTTTAAAACCGGGGTCCGGGGGGCATCCCTAGTTATCGATATCGTTATCGCGATATCATTTTTATCATCAGCCCTAGTCTCTCTCCTCCTTGTCCTGTGCAAACCAGCTAGCCCCAGTGTTCACCACTATATTCAACCTATACCTGGCTGAGTCCATGGTCCCTGCCTGCTTCAAGGTGTCCACTATAATCCCTGTACCAAAAAACTCCTTACCAGCACCAGCAGGCCTAAATGACTACAGACCGGTGGCACTCACCTCTGTGGTCATGAAATGCTTTGAGAGGCTGGTCAAGGATTACATCTGTGCCTCCCTCCATAGTACCATGGACCCATTGCAGTTTGCATACAGGACAAACAGGTCCACTGATGACGCGGTCTCCCAGGTACTGCACAACACCCTTTCTCACCTTGACAGTCAGAAGGGGGGCCCCTTCTATGTGAGCTTGCTGTTAATTGACTATAGTTCAGCTTTCAACACCATACTCCCCACCAGACTGGTTGACAAGCTGATTGATGTGGGTCTGAATTCTGTCCTGAGCGCCTGGATCCTGGACTTTCTGAGTGACAGGCCCCAGGCGGTCAGGTTGGGGGGTCATACCTCCAACTCAATCACCCTGAGCATCGGGTCCCCCCAGTGCTGTGTTCTCAGCCCCCTGCTGTATTCACTGTACACGCATGACAGTGTGGCCAAGTTCAGCTCCAACTCCATAGTGAAGTTTGCGGACGACACGTGGTGGTGGGGATGATCTCTGACAACAACGAGAAGGCCTACCGGGAGGAGGTTGATGTACTGGCACGCTGGTGCCAGGATAACAGCCTACTCCTGAACATTGGTAAAACCAAGGAACTGATCATGGATTTTAGGAGAATACAGCAGGGAACACACACGCCACTGTGGATAAATGGGGCTATCGTGGACAGGGTGAGCAGTTTCAAGTGCCTGGGAGTCCACATCACAGAGGACCTGACATGGACAACACACATAGACTCTGTGGTAAAAAAGGCGAAACTGCGCCTCCATCACCTGAGACAATTAAAGAAGTTCAGAGTATCGGGGAAGATACTCCACTCCTTCTATTCTGGGCCTGTAGAGAGTATTCTGACTGGAAACATCACTGCCTTGTTTGGAAACAGCACGGCACAGGACAGGCACTCCAGAGAGTGCTGCGCTCAGCAGAGCGTACTACAGGTATTGCACTACCACCCCTGCAGGACTTGTATAACGGGAGGTGCAAATCCAGAGCCTGCAGAATAATGAAAGACCCCCACCACCCCAACAACAGCCTGTTCAAGCTGCTGCGGTCAGGCAAAAGCCTACGCACACATGCAGCAAGAACAGAGAGACTAAGGCTCAGCTTCTTCCCCCAGGCCATCAGAACATTGAACACTGATCTCTCCCCACACAAGTACACATGAGCGCACACATACACACAACACACATTCTGCATTCGCTCACACACAAACGGTCACTTTAAACACAATGGAAAGGACACTTTAAAGGAACAAGGGAAAAAATATCACTTTAAGAAAAGAACTGTTGTGGTTCTTATATAGTTAAAAAATAGCAAGTATAGCATAAGGATATAGAGTAAAAACTGTATAGTGTACATAGGACCCATTGCCTTAATTCGTAGCTAACATTGTATTGCATTATCTCAGGACTTTAACATTTTTTATATGTCTATTTTATTATCTTCTACTTATTCTATTTACTATTGTATTATTGCACATATTGTAGTGGGTGCTATGGACATAATTCACCATTGTATTGTTTTGATTCAGGACTTATTGCACAATCAAAGCGGGCATGGCCACCCGCATTTCACTGTATGCCCTTGTATGTATGTGACAAATAAACCTCTTGAATCGAGAAGACGATAAGCTAATTTCCCTAAATGTTGGCGTGTTCTTTTAACACTTTGATTGCCCAACCCGAGTTTTCTTAACCCGGGTTGAATGCCCATCACGAGAGTATTCGTTTTTTCCTCGTTATTTTTTTTTATTAGCGATCTGAATTCATATTTCATCAACCGAGTCTACCGTTGGTAAATCAGCCACTCCAGGCGCTCAGATGTGAAAAAAGCGCCCCTATCGTCTCCCACTCCCAGATAGTAATTCACCCTTTTGGATTGGACTGGATGAAAAGGCATGAGAAAAAAAAAACCCGACTCCACATTTTACTTCTCACGCATGTGACCGGAGTCGATCAGCTTCATTCTGGACCCTCAGAGCAGCGGGGATTATGTGTTTTACAGTATACGCGGTGGATCAATAAAAGGATCGATTTTCGGAATGGCGATCAGGAATTGGAATAATCTATTTGGATACCATCTGATCTCGGGTAAGGAATCTTATTTGACCAGTATTAGGATAATCAGATCCGTTTTCACGGAGATATAAGCTTTTCCCCCTATAATGTGATATGGCTGTTTGACTGTAAAAGCGATCAGGAACTGAGGGAATCGATTTTCAGCGCGCGGCACCAGCGTGCACACGTACACATAATACTATCGATAATCTAGCGTTTATTTGAAAACTATTCATAAATAGGCCGAACGTTCTAGAATATTCCAGTACAGGGCGATTATCATGGAATCTCTTCTTTTTTCCGTGAAAACGAGGGCTTTTCAAAATGATATAAAATGGAAATGAACCGATAAAAAAACAATCCGCTTCGACAATGTTGACTGGAAATGGGTCATGACTCATTGATAATGCGACGGGGGGAGATTAGACACATAGCCATAATTTAAAACATAGATTAGGCGATATTAACGTTAACATTGAAGTGGTGCTGGGCATTCAAGGGGGTAAAAAGGAAAACATGGCCGTGTTAGATGTTCCGATAATCCCAGTGAGTGATGGCTCTACGATAGTATCCTGCGTTGTGTACTTTTAAATTATCCCTCTGGTGTGCTCACGGAAACATCTGATAATCCCCGGGCAGGATGAACACCTCAACACGACTCAGTTGACAGTTATCAAGGAGAACATTTATTCAACCAAACAGGGTAGTTTCACAGGAATGATGTGGTCTTCCTTGACAGACTCAGCAGTTTGTAATAAGGTCCAGTGATTTAAAGTCCATTTGATAAAAGTCCATTTGATCAGCTTCTCCTAATTCTCTCTCGTTCCGTTATTCATTCGACTGGAGATGAATCACCCCCCCCTCCCCTGCTCCTCCATCCTTATCTTAGGAATTTGTTCTTGTGTGATGTATCGCACATTTTATTTCTGTGTGATGTATTGCAAATGTTATTGCTGTCATCTTGGCCAGGAATTATGACTCCCAGCGCCAGGTCGCCTAGCAACCTGTTCCCAGTTCGCCCTAGTTACAACTTTAGGAAGAGAGGGGTCATGCACCTCTGCCATGCAAAGTGTTTGTTTTGCTCCCATCAGGAGTGTTGTCGCTGTTATCATTAATTCGTATTATAATCACAGACGAATCATCACAATTCTTCAGCCGGCTCTGAAAGTGTTAAGCAACAAACAACAATACAAATTATGTGTTTGTATGATGATAACTGTTATTATAATAGTTTGATAAAGTTCCACGGATATAGATTTCATGCCGAGACAACATGACTAGACTGGAAGTAGTATTTTTGGTCCTGGTAGTCTTATGGTTGGTAGCGAAACAGTCTTCAAAGAGAGTTAAAGGTAATCTAGTCAAACGGTGACCTCCAGGCAATGGAGTGAATTAAACTTTGTTTGACTGTCCCTGCAGGTCACAGAAGAGGAGACCAGAACCTTGTCTCAGTCAAAACAACACTGACCATGAATCTATAGCCAGTTTGTAAATTGCAACGGCCATCGACAAACGCATACCTAAAGTTTGAATTTCCGAGCAATGTCGGAGTCAAATCTCTGTGAGTTCCTCTGTGAAGATTCCTCCAAAGCCAGTAGAGCTGCTGAATCCCAGGCCCCGGCATGGGCCTCTGACGTGGAGAAGATGGAGGACAAGATGATCAGCTCAGCCAGCCTGGAGCCCGCCACCCTCCAGTGGCCGGGAGACGCAAAGAAAGTAGTCGAAAACGGAAGCGGTGAGCGAAAGAGGGATGACGACGATGCAGAGGGACAAAGGAGGAGCCCATCAGGAGGAGGAGGAGAGAGCCGGACGGAGAGCGAGAGGGAGCTGGGCACGGGAGAGGAGAAGAGAAGAACTGGGGAAGGATGGAGGGAACAGGAGATGGAGGACGCAGGGTTAAGGAACAGAGGGAACAAGGCTGAGATAGATGTGGAGGAGGATTGCGGAGGCAACTCACTGCCGGAGACGGCGGCGCGGGTGTTTAATCCGGCCGTGACCATCCTGCACTCGATCAGCCTCCCGGCTTCCCCCAGAGAGAGTGAAGCATTCTGGGATGTGGAGACTGAGAAGAGCCCCTTCCTGAGTCCCCACGGAACTCCCCCAGACGGCTACTACAATGACTGGCCTGTGGAGGGCCGTTCCTCCAAATGTAAGGAACCACTGTCATTAACGACAGGCAGCCCTGTCCTCTAGACTCAGCCAGCAGCCTTGTCCTCTAGACTCAGCCAGCAGCCTTGTCCTCTAGACTCAGCCCCTGTCCTCTAGACTCAGCCAGCAGCCTTGTCCTCTAGACTCAGCCCCTGTCCTCTAGACTTAGCCTTGTCCTCTAGACTCGGCCCCTGTCCTCTAGACTTGGCCTTGTCCTCTAGACTCGGCCCCTGTCCTCTAGACTCAGCCAGCAGCCCCTGTCCTCTAGACTCAGCCCCTGTCCTCTAGACTCAGCCCCTGTCCTCTAGACTCTGCCCCTGTCCTCTAGACTCGGCCCCTGTCCTCTAGACTTGGCCTTGTCCTCTAGACTCGGCCCCTGTCCTCTAGACTCGGCCCCTGTCCTCTAGACTCGGCCCCTGTCCTCTAGACTCAGCCCCTGTCCTCTAGACTCAGCCCCTGTCCTCTAGACTCAGCCCCTGTCCTCTAGACTCTGCCCCTGTCCTCTAGACTCAGCCCCTGTCCTCTAGACTCAGCCCCTGTCCTCTAGACTCAGCTGGCAGCCCCTGTCCTCTAGACTTAGCCCTGTCCTCTAGACTCAGCCAGCAGCCCCTGTCCTCTAGACTCTGCCCCTGTCCTCAGCCCCTGTCCTCTAGACTCAGCCCCTGTCCTCTAGACTCAGCCCCTGTCCTCTAGACTCTGCCCCTGTCCTCTAGACTCAGCCCCTGTCCTCTAGACTCAGCCCCTGTCCTCTAGACTCAGCCAGCAGCCCCTGTCCTCTAGACTCAGCCCCTGTCCTCTAGACTCAGCCCCTGTCCTCTAGACTCTGCCCCTGTCCTCTAGACTCAGCCCCTGTCCTCTAGACTCAGCCCCTGTCCTCTAGACTCTGCCCCTGTCCTCTAGACTCTGCCCCTGTCCTCTAGACTCGGCCCCTGTCCTCTAGACTCTGCCCTGTCCTCTAGACTCGGCCCTGTCCTCTAGACTCAGCCCCTGTCCTCTAGACTCATCCGGCAGCCCAATCCGGCAGCCCTGTCCTCTCTAGATTGATTCAGATTATTTTATTGTCACAGCTCTTTTAGATGTACATACATTTGTACCAGATTTGTAAACATTGTACACAACGTTTATTGCAAACTATAACTATAAACCATAACTACCGTAATTCCTCTAATAGTAACCCCGGCTTGTATTTGTTTCAACTGTAGCGGGTACCAGGCTTGTATTAGGAGGAGGCCTGTATAAGAGGGAGGCCTATATTTCAAATTTTCAAACGGATCATAATGAATAAATCAGCATTTTGTGTCAGTTTGAACCC
The DNA here is from genome assembly GCF_963971535.1 of Notolepis coatsorum. NCBI lineage: Eukaryota > Metazoa > Chordata > Actinopteri > Aulopiformes > Paralepididae > Notolepis > Notolepis coatsorum. Next base: position 15,733,178 of record NC_140183.1, on the reverse strand, counting down.
AGTAAAATGTACTGGGTTCATTTATTGAAACCAAGTACTGTATGAAATAGTAAACAGTGCAATTACAGGTGGTCACTGGTCATTTCAACGTTTTCAAAGTAAAACAGCCACACACATAAAACACAGATGGCTTCAATCGCCGTAGAAATAAATATCAGATCAACGCAAGCTTTCATATATAGTGTCCTTACCTGGTATCTGATGTAATGCAAAAAAAAGATCCAATTATCTCATCGCCATTCCAGTTATCCACAGCGATCCTGTCTCCGACGTTGTTGGGCATTGCACTTCAACGGGTGGGGTCGGTAGTCCAAACCATCCCTACAAGCGTGTGTTTTGCCGGAGTGTTTAGGACCCACCCCCACACTGCAGCTCGGTAGAGAAAAGAAACTAACCCGTTTCTAACGGGGTGCAATAATGGCCGAAGGCGTTAGAGGGTGGTATAAGACCGTCTGCCAGCTCAGACACACTCAGAACAGTATGCACAAAGTGCCCCGCTGAATTATGAATGGAAATAGCGATTAAAAGAAATACCATGAGAAAAACGTAGATCTACGTTTCTGTGACGTAGCCGGCACTCAGCGGTTGGGCGACAGAAACGTAGTTCTACGTGAACGGCACCCAACGTGTTAATCGGGTGAGCTGCATATGCGAGAGAGAAAAGTCACTCGCCACTTAAAAAAATCAAAAGTATGTATTTAACAAACTCAACAATGTTCTAGACACAGTTTTATATTAACTTGATAAATAAACAAACGAAAAATCAATCTTATGTCGACAAATGTCCAATAGGCCTAACGAAATAAGAGATTATGTGCATAAAACGCTGAGAACAATCAACTGTACTAACGAATCAACAATAGTATTTTTAATGAGGCTATTATTATTATTTTTATAATTATTTTGCAACAAGATAGCCTACATAGAACATAAATAGCCTGTCTCAGACTGACTCGCATGCATGGTCCCGATTCCAGCATATCGACATGGTCAGACAGGAGCGCATCAGTCCAAAAACACAGGTATATAGAGGTACTGGCGTGCCAGTTTGGGGAATCTCCCCGCATTGACTTTCCACCAGTCAGTCGGACTTGTATCCAGGGATGGGGAATGGCTTCTTTAAACTGTTATGCGAGGTGGTCTACCATATGCCGACCTGGCAAACTTCTAGTTAGCAACACCGCAGTGGTGACTCGCCAGTCCTCTGTGACGTAGTAGCAAGTGACGGTAACATAGCTTTCGGGGTGCTGATCTTTCCTCTCTCCGTTTAGGTGGGTGTGACTGTGCCAGCAGGAATGCCCTGAAGGTGGGTGTGTCCCTGTTCACCGCGGCGCTGATCTTTCCTCTCCTGGTCTGGGGCGGCTATGTCTTCCTTCCCTTCGACGCTCCCCTGCTCCACACTGCCCCCCTCAGGCTGGTCTACACATTGCGCTGCTCCGTGTTCGCCATGGTGCCCATCATACTGGGTGAGGAGACGAGGCAATGGAATATAATTGAAGTCATTGGGCCTCATTCACGAAGCGATATAAGAACAGATTTCCTCTTATTTTGTTTTTAACTTAGCATTTTTTCTTATTTTGTTCTTACCTGGGATTCAGCAATGTTTTCTTATTTTTGCTTTTCTCTTAGGCAAGACCAAATTTTAAGAGTGGTCGAGAGCACTATAGGATCATCATCATCATCACAGTGCATTAGGCTCATGATCATCACAGTGCATTAGGCTCATCATCATCACAGTGCATTAGGATCATCATCATCACAGTGCATTAGGCTCATCATCATCACAGTGCATTAGGCTCATCATCACAGTGCATTAATTCCCTTAAACTCCAGAACTGATGAAGTGCTTTGTCTACTTAAAGGGGAAAGCCTTTCCATTGTCAGAATTCACATATACTGTATGTTCTTCTTGTGCCCCAGAACAGTATTTGTGAACATTACATTGACATTAACAACCCCTTCCCCTCCTCAAGGTTGGCTAGTCCTCGGGGTGAGCCGCCTCCGGACAGGCGTGGTGAACCCCCTGGGCGAGGAGCTGGAGGCCTGGGAGGTGCGCGTCCAGCGGCGCTACGTGGCCGACTCCATCTCTCTCTTCCTGCTGTACTTCCTCCAGCTGGCCGTCATGGCAGCCTACCTCAGCCAGGATCTGCTCAAGCTGGTCCCACTGTTGACCATCATCTTTGCCCTTGGACGGTAAAGACTCTTCTTTATAGGGAGGTGTAGTCTGACGTCACTGGTTGTTCCACCCGTATAGGGATTTATCATTGGGAAAATGGATTATCGGCTATTGTTTTTTTTTTATTGATCTTTTTCCCCCTCCATTTTCCTCCGATTTTCTCCCATCCCAATGTTAGTCGTATGCCAATTCCCAGTCCCTTCCTGGTCGCTGCGCACTTACCCCCCACAGTCAGATCATCTGGGAGAGTGGAGGCTACCACGTGCTTCCTCCGACACACGTCCAGCCAATCACCGCTTCTTTTCACCTGGCAGCGCGGATTCTCATCGAGAGGGCGTAGCGTGTGGGAGGACCACACTATCCCCCTCAAGTCCTATCCGCGCTTAGCAGGCGCCCCGACCGAACTGTAGGAGTCGCTGTTTACAACGACCCGGACCCACCCCGCCAGCTTCTCCCACCCTCTAATACAGCCAATTGTATTAGTGCAGACGGCCAGCCAAGCTGGTGACAACCCCGGAGCTGTGAGCTGGATTCGAACAGGCGAATCCAGCTCACAGCTCCGGGGTTGGTGACTAACACAATCTCCGCTCGGCCACCTAACCGCCCCTATCGGCTATTGTAACAATTCTGCCGCATGAACATTGGCAAGCTTTCCATTTTTGCACAAAATGAGTTCCCTTCTACCACTAACATGATTGTTTAAGCATTTTTGGTTGAAACAAAGGTAGTTATAACATTTTTAATTTGTCGTAAAAAAAGAACTACAATTACCACTAGGCAGCCTGTTGTTCAGTACGCTATGCTATTGGTCTGTTAGGCTGTAGCCTTATCCCCATCACGGGTCATAGTACCAAGCTAGCTAGCTAACGTTAACATTACCCCGCTAAATGCTATTACGTAGCATTATGTCTACTGTCGTGAACCATTTTAAATCGGGGCATGTAGAGGAGTTTCGGGAACGAGTAAAATGTGCAGGTCCTCTTCTCAGACCTGTGGGGCAAACACTGCACACGCATCATGCCGGTTAGCAAGCTAGCTAGCTACACATCACGGAATGTTGATACCACGATAGTAGCCCCTTTCGTGACTGTGATGCACTCGGTGCATCACAGTCACGAAAGGGGCTACCACGATAGCTAACTAACGTTAACGTTACAAGCTCAAACACCTTATAACTACTACTATTGTCGTGTCCATAAGTTCCCTGGCAGAATACTTTGTTTGTGAGGACAAAGGTATACAAAGAGGAGAGAACCATTTTAAAAATCGGGGCATGTTAGGAGTTTCGAGAATGCCAGCTAGCTACTAACATTATAAACTATACACAATATGTACAACGACACAATGATTTACATTAGTATTTACAGTGATTTAATATGCAGCGAAATAACGTTATACGATTTAAATTATAAATACAAATATGGTAACGTGGTTGTGGCTTTTACAAATAGTGGTTAGCTTTAGAGATAAATGGCTATGATCACGGAGCACTAGTGTTGGGTGAAACAGATACTAGCCACAGATTCAGGGTCAGTTATTTTCCCATTGTACGAATTGTTAAGCTTATGGAATGTAAGGGAAATCTGATCCTAGGTCTGTGACTAGTAGGCAGGAGGCTACGCTGTGGTGACGTTAGTCAGCAGCGCCAAATAGCAGTGTAGTTTCCCAGCGAACGAAAACATAAACGTTGTTATTTTGCTACCTTTACAATTAATTGTGAATATTTTCATGTTGAGCTATAGATTGTGGATAATACGCACAGAAAGGTACACCATGCCAACGTTAATGCTTTATTTATCTAAAACGAGCCGATTTGGTCAATGGGGAAATACATTGCATTCCACAGAGGGTGGAACAGGAAAAGTCAAAATGACGTAACCACTACACCTCCCTATTAGCTCTTACTAGGACTGTCACTTTAACAAAAAAATCGAATTCGATATTCGTTGCAGAATTGTAGACAAGTTCGAATTAGAATTTCAGTGTAAAAAAAAAAAAAAAAACTAAGCTATTTTCAACGTTTTGGCAACTTTTTTTTACCATGGTATGTTTGGTATCATTCTTCTCAGCACAGTCTCACCTATATGACCTGACCGTTCTCATACTGTACACTGTACAACACAAAACACAAACGATTTTAGAAGATGTGTTTTTCTACTATGAGGCTGAGCAAATGTAAACATGCTCCACGAAGCATTAGAAACAATAAAATGCACCCTCAGGTTGCCTATGTACAAACGGCACAAAACAACTCCAAACGCACTCAAAAACATGACCTGGCTTAAAAACATGACCTGGCTCAAAGGCTTGACCTGGCTTAAAGTCGTTGATCTTGTTTTCATAATCATTGGAAGCCAAAATTGTAATTAGAATTTGATTAATTGCCCTAATACAACATATAAATACTAGAAATATAGGTTATAATTAATCATTTATTTTAAGGTGTCATTGGAATTGACCACTTCAGATTTATCCATTACTCTAATGACAGGAAATAACGTTAAGGTTTTTAACCCTTTCACTGCCACACGGCAGAAGGTTACCCCTTTACTATCACACAACCAACGGTCGCCGGATATTATTTATTTACTTGATATTTAAGTATCCAGTATTCCATGTAGATGTAACCAGTGTGTTTCTCCCCCCCCCCAGGCTGGTGTACTGGGTGGCAGCTGCGCTGGGCAGCAGTGTACGAGGCTTTGGCTTCGGCCTCTCCTTCCTGCCCACCATGGCCATGCTGGCAGCCAACCTCTACTTCATCTTCGCCATGGAGGCCGGAGGCACCATCTTCGCCCAGGAGGGAGCCACGCATCAAGAGCCACCGCCGGGTCCCCGACAGAGGTTCTGGGGCTAAGCCGGTGGGGAACCATGGACAGAGAAGACTGGATTCATTGAAGGAAAGAGGAGGGAGGGAGGGAGTAGGGCTGTCAAAGTTGGCCAAAAATTACATTTGACTATTCCTTCTAAAGAAAAACACATGGGTTCGAACCATTAAAATGTTTTATTATTGCTCATTGTGTAAACAAAATAAATGACCTTTGAGATCAACATACCTACAGCAGCATACATATAGAATAATGTATTCGCTTTCTCTCAGTTCGTGAGGAGAAATTGGTGCCAGATCGAGAAGGGTCAGTCTCTCGGAGCGAGATCAAATTAATGAAGGTTTACGGTATATAGAACGGACATTCATTCACGGCAACGCGCCTCCGGTGTGATGAACAATATCTTTTCCTTGACATGAAACGGGAAATAGTAATGAACCCATTGGGGACCTGCGTGATGCTTCCGTCTATTCATTATTAGATTCTGCTAGAACTCTCAAAACTCTAGCGTTGGCATAAAAAAAAAGGTAGGCAGGCCAGCTGTAGTTTACATAGCTTGCATACAATGTGGTTCCACAAGTCTAGTGTATTTCCAAACAGGGCTTTATACAGTCGGGTCCATAAATATTTGGACATTTTCACAATTTTGGCTCCAGTCCACCACAATGGACTTGATATGAAACAATCAAGAAGGGATTTAAGTGCAGACGTTCAGCTTTAATTTACATCCAAATCAGGTGAACAGGAATTACAACCGTGCCCCCCCACACACACACACTTTAACTCTTTCTCTGCCACGCTGAGAACGGGATATGGCTATGTGCTGCCACGCATTAAACCAATGGAGTAGGTCACCTTGTTTGCAGGGCTATAACTATATTCTATATTATAGCTATGGATGCAATACTATTGCCCATTTGACATCGAGTCAAATAATTTTTCCATCCATACATTCCCGTTTTATACCGTGGTGAATATAAGTATGGTTTTAGAGCGGTTTCGGGTAATTCCTGGGAGGCTAGTAATAGCCTGCGATGTATATTATACTTAATCCATTGGCATTTCGTCCCTATACACGCTACAATAAAAAATTCAAATGCATATGATCGGTATATAATGTTCCATCATGAATGCATGAAAAGGGGGGGGGGGGGTCGTTTGATTAATTTATTGTCAATAACGGCATTCGTTAGTACAACAACATACACTGATCAGGGAGATGGCTATGAAAACAAGGCACAATCGAGCTGAAATGTATGTTAAATTGCTCTTACCTGTGGCCGGTGGGATTCCAAAAAGAATATTCCAATTATTTGATTGCCATCTGGTAGATCGTATGTCCATTTGGCCCACGACATAACCCACCACAGCATAATGAATCGGGGGTCCCGAAAACAATTCAATGCGATCGGGTGAAGCCCTTGGTTCAGGTTACTAGAAAAGTCCGCCCGGAGGCATTTCATCGACGCACAGCCCCATACAGTCTCAAAGGAAGTGCAACATCGGCTGCATACCACCAGGCGGCGGTATTGGTCTTTTGCGATCTCAGACTCATTCCCTATGGTAACACAGGCTCCCTGGATGGATAACGAATGGAAATAGCGAATCAAAGAAATAATGATCAAATAACGTATTTCTGAACGTGGTTGGCATTCAACGATTGGCAGACAAACACGTATAAAATCGTTGTTGGCAGGGAATGAGTTGAGGGACCAAAAGTAATTGGAGAAACAACAATAACAAATTAAATCAAACCAGTTCCATTGGCAGCCATACATGTCCACGCCATAACACTACCACCACCACATGCTTCACTGATGAGGTGGTATGCTTTGGATCATGAGCAGTTCCTTTCCTTTTCCATACTCTTCTCTTCATTCTGGTACAAGTTGATCTTTGTCTCATTTATCAATAGGATGTTGTTCCAGAACTGTAGGCTTAGTTAAAAAAAAAATTTATGGTTTTCTGAAAACTCTAATCTGGTCTACCTGTTTGGAGGCTCACCAATGGTTTACATCTCATGGTGAACCTTCTGTATTCACTCCAGTGAAGTCTTCTCTTGCTTGTTGACTTTGACGCAGATACGTCTCCCTCCTGGGCCCTATTCCCCGTACCTGGTTCAACTAAGTCGATCAAAAGTCCCATTATCCAGATTCAATTAACCAATGTTTGAATCCGCGCTTTCCCTGTTCCTCGAACGCTGATTCAGTCTCGTTAATTCGAACCAGACTTGATACTCAGGATAATTGCGTGCGGCCGCCTCACCTGAAAAGACAGCAGGTGTCGATCGCAGAAATCCTGATTTTCTAACGGCATTGATTGATTGATTGATTTAAAACTTTATTAACAGATTGCAGAATGGGTACAATACAGTACGGCTCAATAGCCTCGCAGACGAGTTAAATGCATAATCTATAGGCTAATTTTAAGTCCCTCATTACGCCAATCAATCAGACTATATTTCTTTAAATGTGCCTGCTGGCAGTAGGCTTAATGGAATGAATAATCGAATGAGATCTTGCTAGCGAAAATAATTTGTTAAACTCGTTCAGAATAAGTAGATACAAACAAGCCCAAAGAGTATCTAATTGATACGAATTAATAGATACTTATGAGGATATCTGTCCTGTATGCGCTCGGCTTAGGTATCATGTACTTTATATATAAATACATGGTTTTCAAGGCTCGACCCCCGAAATAACGTGTCAGAGAGGCTTGGAGGGAGGCTATACAGTTTCACTATGAATCAGGTTTTAATCTGTTTCGGACATCATCCATACGTTTTGATACCTAATTGATACCATCCATTGAATTGATTAACCTTTGGTTTATACCAGTGACACCAGTCATGTTAATCACCTTCTTGTTCATCATCAGATAACACTAACAGTGCTTGAACAGATAAATTCATTTTCTCAAATGCATTCATCAAAACGTCAAAGGCTTGCAATTGCTCATTAATTTTCTCAAGTCACATCCACGTCATCAAATCAAACGGCGCATCTCCTCAAACATTTTAATCCCAGTTACAATATCACAATAACGTGTGAGTGACAGTGACAATTCAACAATCCACATATTCAGATTAGTCGGAATTCATATCCACAATCCACGCATGAAGACTTAAATTTATGCTTGAATGAAACTAAATCTTGGCACTCCGTTAAACATCCACAGCGGAGAATATGAAAGGAATCTGAGCCAAACAAGTGATAGGTTTCATTCATTAAAAACATCCCCGCGGGATTCACATTTGCAATGCTGCGCGTTATTAAAATAACCACATAATGTGTATATCGCACCTCGCGAGCGCCGTATATATAACGTGCATTATTTAGGACAAAGTAAATTTAGTATCAGCATTTAGGTCTATTATTTTACATTTCAAAAGCCCCCTCTAGAAAAACGAAGCACAAAAACATAATTCAGAATGGTATAATGGGATCTAGACTGAGAATTATTTCAGGAAGCGAGCTGGCATTTCTTTGCGAGGGTGTGGCCAGTTTATCCAGCTAACTGAACTAAACTCTGCCCTCGACCAGGTTCAAACTTTTTGATCTGTTCTCATAGTGATTTAGACAATCGAGCGTCGGGGGAACAGAAAGGTCTGGCTTAAGTCAAGCTATGCTGAAAATTATCCGGCTAACTCAGTTAGCCAGGTACGAGGAACAGGGCCCTGGAGAGTTTCTTGATGTGGCCACAACTGTTGTGAAGTGGTTTTTTCTTCACCAGGGAAAGAAGTCCTTCCGTCATCCACCACAGTTGGTTTCTGTGGTCTTTTGGTGTGGCTGAGATCACCAGATCTTTCAGCCTAATGATGGCTTGCTTCACTGATGGTGACCTCATATTGAGAGTTGACCGCAACAGATTCCAAATACCACATTTTAAATAAACTCTAGATCTTTTATTATATAATGAGCAAATAACACACACCTGGTCATGGAAGAGCCAATTGTCCAAATACCTTTGGCCCCTTTAAAATTGGGGAGGCACATATAGAAATCATAATTCCTACACCGTTCACCTGATGTTGGGACGTAAATATCCTCAAATTAAAGCACATCTTGAAAATTGTGTTGATCCAAATATTTGTGGACAACTGAACTCTCTGCCATCACGCCATGCCGTTGTTAAATTATTGACAGGTTCTTCAGGAATAGACCTACATTATGAACCAGTTTGATGTATGTTGTATTATGGGATGCCATTATGCACCAGTTTGATGTATGTTGTAATATGGGATGCCATTATGCACCAGTTTCATACATGTATTATGGGATGCCATTATGCACCAGTTTGATGTATGTTGTAATATGGGATGCCATTATGCACCAGTTTCATACATGTATTATGGGATGCCATTATGCACCAGTTTGATGTATGTTGTAATATGGGATGCCATTATGCACCAGTTTCATACATGTATTATGGGATGCCATTATGCACCAGTTTGATGTATGTTGCATTATGGGATGCCATTATGCACCAGTTATGCATGTTGCATTATGGGATGCCATTATGCACCAGTTTGATGTATGTTGCATTATGGGATGCCATTATGCACAGATTTCAAGTATGTTGATTTCATACAATGATCTCCATTCAGATCTCAATGTAACATAATCAGAAACGTCTTTCTATAGAATCATTAAGCTTTTACTTAACAAAAGCAGTTCCATTTTGGAACACCATCCCAACATAATGTTATTCAGTAAAGATCCTAGTTATGTATTATATTATTTAGTTATTAGCTTAAAGAGAGCACCTACTGTAAGGAGAGAGTAAATCAAGGACAAAAGTAGATACGCAGAAGATCACTGGTGCTAACGAGGATAAGAGCGGTTATTGGAAGGTAAGGAACTCACTTGCATTGAACAATGTCAACCTTTCATGCCTCAAATGTAAAAGGAAACAAATCTTTGGTTTAACTTTGAGATGTCTAAGGTTTACCACCCAGTTACTTGTCAAGAATCACTAATCTTCCAAAAGGATTACACTTTCTACATTTTATATGGCATAATACTATAATCCACAATTCAATTGTTTGTTGTATTATGTTATTGATTGTATATGTATATCTCTTCATTCACAGTTGACAATACTACTGAACGTATATATCTTGATATATAATTTACACATTTTGATCGTCAACAAAATTTATGCATTTGTGTCAACTACACATCATAAAATAATGTATTTTGTCCAAAGATATTTTTCAAAGTCATCTTGCTGCCTAATGTTGAGTCACCAGGCAGTGGTCTTAATGTTTGTAAAAGGTGAACGACATGGTGTTTAGCTGTTGGTAGTAGTAACCCTAACCTGTCCCAGCAAGTTGTACCAAACAATGTCACTTCCCAGATCCCCATGCCATTGTGAAAGAAGCACACTCGAGGGATGGGGATTCGTTTTATGGTTGACTACATTATGGGACAAGTGGAAATTTCTATGTATAAGGTTTATTTGAATTTAAGATGTATAATAATAATAACATTTGTAGTTTTTTTAAGATTTATAATAATAATAGAATTTGTAGTTATTGGTCTATTTATGAGATGTTTTTACATAAATATATCCCATGATATTCCTCTATTCACTTAAGGTAACTGCATTAAATTGTATCAATTCTAGTTTGTTTAGCTCTTGGCTATATTATGTAGACATCTATATATATATATATCTTTGTTTTGTTTTTTATATACACATTCCACAATATAATCCATTAAAATTCTCTAGAGAACAAGGTTTGCCTTTTTTTGTAAATGCACCTTGTGCCATACCTTAGGCACATTATGGAAAATGGGTTGTGTCTGAAATGTTAAATAGATTTAGACTAGTTTCTTAGCAAAAATGTGACAAACACGTTTTCAAGATTCAAGGAAGTCATAAATGTGTTAAGGCTTATGAACAGTCAGCTTGTACTCTGACTTCAAAGGGTTACTTTCAAGATGTCATCAATTCCTTGCCTATAGATAATTAATTCATCAGATGTAGAACAAGGCCCATATAGATAATTAATAAATCAGATGTAGAATGGCCTATAGATAATAAATCTGATGAAGAACTAGGCCTATAGATAATTAATACAGATGAAGAACTATGCCTAGATGCATCTGATGAACTAGGCCTATAGATAATTAATACAGATGAAGAACTGGGCCTATAGATAATTAATACAGATGAAGAATATGCCTAGATAATTAATACAGATGAGGAACTAGGCCTATAGATAATTAATACAGATGAAGAACTAGGCCTATAGATAATTAATACAGATGAGGAACTAGGCCTATAGATAATTAATACAGATGAAGAACTAGGCCTATAGATAATTAATACAGATGAAGAATATGCCTAGATAATTAATACAGATGAAGAACTAGGCCTATAGATAATTAATACAGATGAGGAACTAGGCCTATAGATAATTAATACAGATGAAGAACTGGGCCTATAGATAATTAATACAGATGAAGAATATGCCTAGATAATTAATACAGATGAAGAACTAGGCCTATAGATAATTAATACAGATGAAGAACTATGCCTAGATGCATCTGATGAACTAGGCCTATAGATAATTAATACAGATGAAGAACTGGGCCTATAGATAATTAATACAGATGAAGAATATGCCTAGATAATTAATACAGATGAGGAACTAGGCCTATAGATAATTAATACAGATGAGGAACTGGGCCTATAGATAATTTATACATATGAAGAACTAGGCCTATAGATAATTAATACAGATGAGGAACTAGGCCTATAGATAATTAATACAGATGAAGAACTAGGCCTATAGATAATTAATACATCAGATGAACAACTAGGCCTATAGATAATTAATCCATCAGATGAAGAACTATACCTATACATTATTAATACATCAGATGAAGAACTAGGCCTATAGATAATTAATACATCAGATTTTTTTTTGATTTTTTTTTTTTTTTACCTTTATTTTACCAGGTAGTCACTTGAGATCAAATATCTCTTTTTCGAGCAAGACCTGGCCAAAATGGCAGCAAAAACAAAAAACAAACATACAAAAATACATAAAAGGCAACGTGGGGCAAGGGGATACATTACATCAGATGAAGAACTAGGCCTATAGATAATTAATACATCAGATGAACTAGGCCTATAGATAATTAATACATCAGATGAAGAACTATGCCTATACATTATTAATATATCAGATTAAGAACTATGCCTATACATTATTAATACATCAGATGGAGAACTAGGCCTATAGATAATACATCAGATGAACTAGGCCTATCGATAATTAATACATCAGAAGAACTAGGCCTATAGATAATACATCAGATGTAGAACTAAACCTATAGATAATTACATCAGGTGAAGAACTAGGTTTAGAGATAAATACATCAGATATAGAACAAGGCGATATTATTTCAGAATAAATAAGTTTAGATAATACAGAACTAGGTTTCTAGATAATACATCAGAAGAACTAGGCCTATAGATAATTAATACATCAGATGAAGAACTAGGCCTATAAATAATACAGATGTAGAAAGAGGCCTAAAGATAATTAACACATACATCCTGGGTCTGGGGGATATAGTATCCCAACCTCAGTCAAACAACTACGCCACCATGGGAAGTTAAATCTCAAAAGGACAACACGTTAATTTGTAAGGAGCAGAGATGCTGTTTCCAAGGTAAATACAAATGTTTCGTTTATTTGAAAAACTGCAAGCTGGAAAACAAGGAGACCAGGTTATTAAAATAGGCAATTAATTGTATTTATTTATAAAAACGTGTTAAAACTGGTCAGTCCTCTATATTGAGTACAGTGGATAAATAGGGCAACAAGGCAAACAGGCTTCAGGAAGGATGGCTATGGACAATGGAAGCTGGTTGGCTGTAGGGGAAACTAAGGGGTCTGACCAGAGTGAACTACATCACACTCACTGCCAAGACAAAGACATGCAAAGTGTTACGTACAATAGTCGGTCACACAACAAGCACGCATTTACATTTAGCTGACTTTTATCCAAACAAATTCTGTACAAGTCAGCAGGAAGGGTACAATTCTGGCAGCTAAGGGTCAGTGACATCATTCGTCAAACGGTGTCGAACTTCAGTGTTCTTCAGAACAACCTTCTACCACTCCTATCAGAGCCCTGTCTGAAGAACAACCTACCACTCCTCTCAGAGCCCTGTCTGAAGAACAACCTATACCACTCCTCAGAGACCTGTCTGAAGAACAACCTACCACTCCTCTCAGAGCCCTGTCTGAAGAACAACCTACCACTCCTCTCAGAGCCCTGTCTGAAGAACAACCTACCACTCCTCTCAGAGCCCTGTCTGAAGAACAACCTACCACTCCTCTCAGAGCCCTGTCTGAAGAACAACCTACCACTCCTCCCAGAGCCCTGTCTGAAGAACAACCTACCACTCCTCTCAGAGCCCTGTCTGAAGAACAACCTACCACTCCTCCCAGAGCCCTGTCTGAAGAACAACCTACCACTCCTCCCAGAGCCCTGTCTGAAGAACAACCTATCACTCTTAGAGACTGAAGCACAGAAATAACAAGCTATGGTTACCCTCTATGATGGCAGTTGGTAGAAACATGTACAGTATACACACTCACACAAAAACCAACTAGGCAAAACAAAAGTGTGGGCAAAATAATATGTAGGCAAAACAGCAGTTGACACTATAAAAAAAAAAGATACAATTAGTGATGCAACTGACAATATAAACTGATATAATATACCTTGGATGAGGGCGGCTACGTGGTGCAGTGGGCAAGGCGCTCACCACGAATACTGGAGACACTGGGTTCGCCTGTTCGAGCCCAGTGCTCCACATTGCTTTCAGTTTAGCTGGTCGTTCATACTAATACACATTGGCAGTATTAGGGGGTGGGAAACTGATGGGTGGGGATCGGGCGTTGTGGACAGCGACTCCCACAGGTCGGTTGGTGTGCCTGCGCAGTAGAATCAGGAAGCGATGGGGGCGCCCCTCCAAAGTGCAGACCCCTGACGCTGAAAGATCGCGCCGCGCAGGTGAAAAGATGCGACTGCTGTTACCTCGAGTATCGGAGGGGACTTGTGCTATGTATGACTTAGTCCACATTGCAGCCGGCTTGTGGGAGGCAAGAAACAGCGTTCGAGACAGGGGAGTGTTGAATTGGATGATACGAAATTGGGATGGGAGAAAAATAGAAAATGGGAGAAAAAGTATATATACCTTGGATGGATGAAATCCATCCTACTGTACCAAATAACAATTTATCTTTTTTTTTGGCTTTTCTGTATTCTTCAACCATCCCAATTTAGTCGTTATGCCAATTCCCTTCTTGGTCGTTGGTCGTTGCTCGCATTGCCCCACTGTCGGCCTGGGGAGGGTGTAGAACTACCACATGCCTCGTCCGATACATGTGGAGTCGCCAGTCGCTTCTTTTCACCTGACAGCGAGGAGTTTCACTGGGGGAACGTAACGCGTGCAGAGGTTCACGCTATCTCCCCCAGTCCCAGATCCCCTCCCTGCTGACCGACCAGTAGGAGTCGCAGTTAACAACGACCAGGACACCCCACCGGCTTCCCACCCGCTAACATTGCCAATTGTGTTATTGTGTGTCCCATCACTCGAATCACTCCACCGCCAAAGCACAATAAGAAGAGCAAGAAAAATCATCTCTGACCCCACTCACCCAGCACACCACATCTTCCAGCTGCTGCCCTCCGGGAGACGCTACAGATCCCTGACCACCAAAACATCCCGCTTTAAAAACAGCTTCTTCCCCACTGCCATACGGACACTGAACTCCCTGTAGCAACCCCCCCTACCTCTGTTGCTATGGACATGGACATAAACTGTGATATTGTGGTCTTGTAATTATGCATTTATGTATTTAACTGCATGTATATGTATGTATTGTAAGTGATGTTATATGTTCTATGTTGGAACAATGCTGTAACTGCACTGAAAACAAATTCCACCAGCCTGGCTGGGTGGTCATTAAAGAATCTAATCTAATCTAATCTAGTATGGATGACTGACCAACTGCTACCCAGCCGCCTACCTTTAACCTTTTAACAAGGGTGGAAAGCTTCCCTCTGGGGTAATTACCTGGGCCAGCAGACACTACAGCCTACAGACAAACTGTCACACTACTACATCAGAACAATTAGATAAGCGGAGCATGAATTCACAATGGCAGCACATACCTCAAAAGCATTATGCTTTACAGAACTAAGCTGAAGTTGGAGACCTACCAGGGGAAGTATCTTACCAAAAACAATTACCAGACAATGGATGAGACCAGTGAATGTTAAAAAGGCAACAGGCTGTATTTGTAGAGTGACGTGTAATGATAAACACCTGTCGTACCTGAGTAAGTGGGGGGGGCTTAAGGTGGACTGGTTCTCCCTGTAGTTAACCCTTTGGTAGTGTGGTAGTGAAAGGGTTAAGATGGTATGTTTATAGTTTTGTCTATAGTCATAGTTAAACAGTAAATGTTTGTGTATTTTCATAGTTCAACTGTAGTTTTGTTCATAGTTAGACGGTACAGTCGTGTGTATATTCATAGTTTGACAGTAGAGTTGTGTACGTATATTCATAGTACTGTTAGACAGCAGAGTATTGTGTATTCATAGTGAATGAATGAATGAATGAAAACTTTATTTAACAGATTGCAGAATGGGTACAATACAGTACGGCTCAATACATACAATTGTTAAGGGGATGCAGACCTGAGAAAGACTTTTGTCTTGTTTCCATCAGGGTCCCCCATTTTCAATTCATATAGACATTTATGACATACACAACATACATGACATTTATGGCATAGGGACATTAGTACTGATACATTTGTGACATAAGCAGTATTCAAATATACAGTACTGTTACCCCTAGATCCTGACAGAGTATATACATATGATGGGGAGGGGACTGTACATTTAGGAGGGGGTGGGTGGGTGGGAGGGAAATATACATTTTTTTTTATCCACTTTTTCTCCCATTTTTCCATATTTTCTCCCATCCCAATTTCGTATCATCCAATTCAACCCTCCCCTGTCACGAACGCTGTTTCTTGCCTCCCACAAGCCGGCTGCAATGTGGACTAAGTCATACATAGCACAAGTCCCCTCCGGTACTTGAGGTAACAGCAGTCGCATCTTTTCACCTGCGCAGCTCGATCTCTCAGTGTGAGGAGTAACGCGTGGGAGGCTCACGCTGCCCCCGACACTTCCTGATTCTACTGCGCAGGCGCACCAACCGACTTGTAGGAGTCGCTTGTTCACAACGTTCGATCCCCACCCTTCAGTTTTACCTCCCCGTAATACGGCCAATGTGTATTACTGCGGACGACCAGCCAAACTGAAAAACAATGTGGAGAGCTGGATTCGAACACGCGAATCCTAGCGTCTCCACACTGGTGGCGAGTGCCTTGCCCACTACACCACCTAGCCGCCCGGAGGGAAATATACATACGGCGGGGAGGGAATATATACATGCGGTGGGGAGGAGACTGTCTATTAGGAGGTGGTGGGGGTTTTGGGCATTTATGGTGGCCAGTTTCGAATTGCAGCCTCCCGTAGGTGCTCTTTAAGAGCGGTTTTGAATGTGGGCAGGGATTCACATTCCTTTACAGCTTTGGGTAGGGCGTTCCACATTGTTGTGGCATAATTGCGAAACGTGTTTAGTCCCTTGTTTGAGCCGAATCTGGGTTTAACATGATAGACTTGACCTGACTCCTAGAACCCACCTCACCCCTGCCCACTTTGACAACCTAGGATGGCTTAGAGTAGACGACAGAGTACAGCAACTTGCAATGGGCCTGGTCTACAAGATACACTACGCGACCAAGGTACCCATGTACATGTCAAAATACTTCCCAAAGGTCAGTGAATACCACGATCACAACACCAGAGGGAGCTCCACAAATCATGTAAAACCCAGATTCGGCTCAAACAAGGGACTAAACACGTTTCGCAATTATGCCACATCAATGTGGAACGCCCTACCTAAAGCTGTAAAGGAATGTGAATCACTACCCACCTTCAAAAACACTCTCAAAAAACACCTACGTGAGACTGCAATTCGAAACTGGCCCCTACAAATGTCCTAACCTAGTTGTACAGTAAATGACCAAGTAAGGCTTTGTCAATATTCCAATGTACAGTGTAAAATGTGTGTGTGTCCCCTTCCCAACCCCCCCCACCTCCAATGTACAGCCCTCACCCAACCCACCCAACCAACCTCCTCCAATGTACAGTTTCTATGCCAAATGTATATACACTCCTTTTCTGGACACTTTTGTATCACAAACAGTACTGTATTTGCAAATCTGATATGTCATAAATGTATAGATGTAGCAGTACTGTCTATCTGTATGTCATGTATGTCATATATGTTATGATGAATTGAAAATCGGGGACCCTGATGTAAACAAGACGAAAGTCTTTCTCTGGTCTGCATCCCCTTAACAATTGTATGTATTGAGCCGTACTGTACTGTACCCATTCTGCAATCTGTTAATAAACTTTTCAATCAATCAATCAATCAATCGACAGTAGTTTGTAGAAACTAGTAAAACACTGATCAAATCCAAAACATTTCACAAACAAAACGTGTTGGCCCTTTAACTCATACAATACAAATTCATTGTAGTCTATTTCTTTTCACCAGTAGGCTAGAGACCTATCACCTATCGTTGCACAGGTATCCGATTACTGTTTTACTGTAACAGAGAGACCTTTATAAACAAAACAGATATAGCCTAGCAATGAACATCAAATCAAATCCTCAACCCTGCCTGTGCTGCTGTGATACAATGTGATGATGGAAGAATGTTGTTTGTCTCGTCCGTACGATCCTAGATGACCTGTTGTTGTGATCCTGAACCACAGACACAGAACTGGATCAACGGGTCCTAGTCGGAAGACGAGAACTTTGTTTTCGCTTGGCTGGACAGGTGCCGTCAGAGAGGCAGAGACACCGCGTCATCATAACCTGAAGACGAACAACCAGCACGCAATAATAACGTTAGTTATTTGTTATCTTAGTGCCCTGTTTATTATCCAGGTGTTTTATCATCCTATATGGCGACTATCCCCGCAAGAAGAAAACACGGAACATGTCTCCTCCGGATCAGAGAGAACTGTCCATTCCGGAAGTTAAGGAAAAACAGATATGGTAAGTTTCTCACTATGTAAACTATGGATTTATGATCTCATCATAAGCACCGTATTCACACACACGCTTTTCTTGGCAAGTAGGCGTTGGCTATGTGTCATTATGTATTGATTCCGATGCGATGTTTTCACTAGTTGCTGCTTGGGAACAGTGGTGCTATGGAAACTATACTACAACAAGTAAGTATACTGTATGTTCCTTGGTGCTATAACTACAGTATAACAGAAGGCGTGTAGGTTGAACAGGTAGACTGACTCTAGTAGGCTACTAAACAAGGTATACCAGGGGAAATAATTATGTATTTCTTCAACAATATTATAGGACTTCCTTGAATCTGTGCAACATGTTTTCTGCAAATAAACAAGTCTAAATATTGGGTGTAGCAACACACCTAATTTCAAACCCAAAAGTAGAACTCTTACAAACTGGGCCTACATGCAGTGGGCCTACATACAGTAAGGTAGGTGTTCCTGGCTCCAAAAAGCACAGCTAATTGTCTTTGATTGATTGATTGATTGATTGATTGATTGATTGATTGATTGATTGATTGATTGAAAACTTTATTAACAGATTGCAGAATGGGTACAATACAGTACGGCTCAATACACACAATTGTTAAGGGGATGCAGACCAGAGAAAGACTTTCGTCTTGTTTACATCAGGGTCCCCCATTTTAAATTCATAATAACATTTATACACTACATACAGATAAACAGTACTGTTACATCCAGACATTTATGACATACAACAAGATATATAAATATACAGTAGCCTACTGTTTAAGAGACAGAGATCATAAAAAAACATAATATACATTCGAAGGGGAAGAAACTGTACATTGTGGTTAAAAGACCACAATGGAAATAAGTTAGAAGACTACAATGGAAATAAATTAAGACCACAATGTAAATAAATTAAAAGACTACAATGTAAATAAGTTAGAAGACTACAATGGACATAAATTAAAAGACCACAATGTAAATAAGTTAGAAGACTACAATGGAAATAAATTAAAAGACCACAATGTAAATAAGTTAGAAGACTACAATGGAAATAAATTAAAAGACCACAATGTAAATAAGTTAGAAGACTACAATGGAAATAAATTACTACAATAGTCATACTCATTGTGGTTCGCTGGACTGTGGTTCCTGGGCGCTGGACTGTGGCTCCTGGGCGCTGGACTGTGGCTCCTGGACTGTGGTTCCTGGACTGTGGTTCCTGGGCGCTGGACTGTGGCTGTTGGGCGCTGGACTGTGGCTGTTGGGCACTGGACTGTGGTTCCTGGGCGCTGGACTGTGGTTCCTGGGCGCTGGACTGTGGTTCCTGGGCGCTGGACTGTGGTTCCTGGGCGCTGGACTGTGGTTCCTGGGCACTGGACTGTGGTTCCTGGGCGCTGGACTGTGGCTGTTGGGCACGGCATGCATGGACTGTGGCTGTTAGGCGCTGGACTGTGGCTGCTCCGCTGCTGGGCGCTGGACTGTGGCTGCTCCGCTGCTGGGCGCTGGACTGTGGCTGCTCCGCTGCTGGGCGCTGGACTGTGGGCGCTGGACTGTGGCTGTTAGGCACTGGACTGTGGCTGCTCCGCTGCTGGGCGCTGGACTGTGGGCGCTGGACTGTGGCTGTTAGGCACTGGACTGTGGCTGCTCCGCTGTTGGGCGCTGGACTGTGGCTGTTGGGCGCTGGACTGTGGGTGCTGGACTGTGGCTGTTGGGCGCTGGACTGTGGGTGCTGCCCACTGCTCCTAAATGCAGATGATACATTCCTGGTTTATGTAAATGTACTCTTCCTTCCAAGCTACAATATGTGAGGTTTTGAAAATAAGTTGATTAATATTTAGCTCATTACCTGTTTGCAAGCTTCAGGTGGCTGAGAAGACAGAACAGGCAGACGTGGCTGTCAGGGCACATTTGATATACTGTAGTGTATACTATACACATGAAAATGTTTAATGGCCTCGTTACTGCTGAGTAAAAGGGCCATCAGATGATAAGAATTTTAATATGATAGGGTATATTATAATTATAATATGATAGGGTATATTAGATTAAATCAGGAAAAGAAAGATGGTGGTGAAAGACTGCCACTGTTCACCAGAGAGGCTTTGCACCGATCATCGGTCTGGTCAGTTTTTGCGTGGTGTTAAACTCCTAAATAAAGAGATGATTCATTGCTCCATCATATCTTAACGTGATCCACTCTAGTTTGGAAGTTGCTTTTGCTGACTTCACATAAAGCTGTATTCTCGGGCGTCCGGGTAGCGCAGCGGACTAAGCATCTGTCTACCACCGCAGAGACAGTGGGATCGAATCCAGCTGCCGCGGTACCTCCGGCTTGGTCGGCCATCCATACTGACACAATTGGCAGTGTCAGCGGGAGGGAAAGCCGGTGGGGTGGGTCCTGGTTGTTGTAAACAGCGACTCCTACAGTTCGGTCGGGGCGCCTGCACAGCAAGTGAAGGATCTGGGAGAGGTAGTGTGATCCTTCCACACGTTACACTTCCCCAGTGAGAGTCCGCGCTGCCAGGTGAAAAGAAGCGGTGGGCTGGCTACACATGTGTCGGAGGAAGCATGTGATAGTCTCCGCCCTCCCAGACCGACGGTAGGGGGTAGAGTGCGCAACGACCAGGAAGGGGATTGGGAATTGGCATAACGACTAACATTGGGATGGGAGAAAAACGGAAAAAAGATAATAAAAAATAATAATAAAATAAAGCACTTCTTTGTCGTTTTTAAATGTTTATTGTGAAAAGGTCAGTGAAGACATGACAACTCCTTCACTTTATTGTGAAACTCGCAAAGCAGAGATCAACACGTGTAGTGCCAACTCTGATTGATACCCAGGTGGTAAACTAGGATCATGAGTAAACGATGGCCGGGTCACGGCACCAACTTTCTCCCAGAAGACGACGCTACTTCTTCCAATGTGTTTTCTCTCGCAGTGGTAACAGGAGAACGATGATGACACTGACCTGTCCTCTTCTTGTTGTTCTAGGAAGTGAACCGTGAAATTGACACGTCTTCCTCTTGACGAGGACCATGCATTGTTGTTATTGGCTGTTGTTCTCCTGTCAAACAGATGTGTCCACGGCGTCCTCGTCCAGCGCCGGGGGCCCGGTACACTGGAAGGACTTCAGGGAGCCTCCCGTACCATCTGTCAGCACCACCATCTATTCGGAGCCTGTCCCTCTAGCGACCGCCTATCAGAGCCTGTTCCTTCAACGATCACAGGGGCCAGATGGTGAGTTCCCTGCTTGCCATGTTCACTCTCCTGTTCCAGTCATCATTATTGATGAGGCGACACCGGGAGCAGATATCAGGTTTACTCAGCAGCACAGGGTTGTTCTACACGTTTTCTTTTTGTTGTTTTTAGTCCGATTCCATCTGCAGCCCTTCCCTAATAATGTTGTTCTAGAAGCACTACAATCCACTGATACCAAGAAATTAAAAGGAGCAGATAAACGGGACCCTTTTTTCCTCAGATTAGCTGCACCTACAATTTCAGAATAATAACACATGTATTTAATCTCTATTTGTTAACAGGTATAGTCCCTAATAATAACACATGTATTTAATCTCTTTGTTAACAGGTATAGTCCCTAATAACACATGTATTTAATATATCTTTGTTAACAGGTATAGTCCCTAATAACACATATATTTAATATATCTTTGTTAACAGGTATAGTCCCTAATAACACGTGTATTTAATATATCTTTGTTAACAGGTATAGTCCCTAATAATAACACATATATTTAATCTCTCTTTGTTAACAGGTATAGTCTCTAATAACACATATATTTAATATATCTTTGTTAACAGGTATAATCCCTAATAACATGCCACGCCCGAGATTTCTTGGGTTTACCCCCCGCGGGTTGAATGCCCATCACGAGAATATTCGTTTTATTCGTTTTCTTTTTTTATTAGCGATCTGAAAGCATATTGCATCAAGCGAGTCTACCGTTGGAGGTCCAGTCACCCCAGGCGCTCAGATGTGAAAAAAGCGCCCCCTATCGTCTCCCAGATGGTAAATCACCCCTTTGGATTGGACTCAATGAAAATGAATGGGGGAAAAAAACCTGCACTCAACATTTTACTTCTCACTCATGTAACCGGGGTCTACCAGCTTCACTCTGGAGCCTCGGAGCCGCAGGGAATATGTGTTTTACTGTATACACGATGGATCAATCAAATGAGCGATTTCTTCGAATGGCGATCAGGAATTGGAATAATCCATTTGGATACCATCTGATCTCAGGTAAGGAATCTATGTTATCAGTGTTAGGATAATCAGACCAGTTTTCACGGATATATAAGCTTTTATGTGATTATGGTGATAGGCTGTTTGACTCTGCTCGCGGTCAGGAAATAGGAGAATCGATTTTCAACTGGCGGCACGAGCGTGGATGCGTACACATATACTATCGATCATCTAGCGTTTATTTGAAAACGATTCATAAATAGGCCGAAAAATGACAACGTTCTAGAATATTCCAGTAAAAGGCGATTATCATAGAATGTGTTGTTTTTTCCGTGAAAACTAGTGATTTTCAAAATGCTATCAAACGGAAATGAAGCGATAAAAAAACAATCTGCTACGACAATGTTGACTGGAAAATGAGTCTTTGATAAGCGACGGGCAGATTAGACACATAGCCATAATTTAAAACATAGATTAGGCGATATTAACGTTAACATTGGAGTGGATGTGGGCATTCAAGGGGGTAAAAAGGAAAACACGGCTGGCTCTCAAAGTGTTAATAGTCCCTAATAACACATATATTTAATATATCTTTGTTAACAGGTATAGTCCTTAATAACACATACTGTATATTTAATCTCTCTTTGTTAACAGCTATAGTCCCTAGTAACACATACTGTATATTTAATCTCTCTTTGTTAACAGCTATAGTCCCTAGTAACACATACTGTATATTTAATCTCTCTTTGTTAACGGGTAAAGTTCCTAGTACCTGGAAAACAGCCCATATGATCCCCTTGCATAAAGGTGGAGATAGAAGTGACCTAAATAACTAGCGATCAATTTCAAAGTTATCCTGCCTAGCAAGAATCCTGCTTTTCTCTGGGGGAAATCACAATTCACCTTTCATCTAATGCAGTTCAAGGATTAACTCCCAAGGCCTGCAGACAAGTATTCAACATCGCTTTAAGGAAGTCATGAATCAGGCCTGAAGTAAAGGAAGTTAACAAACTGGATTTACATTTTATTTCTTTTTTAACTTCACTACCACACTACAGATGGTTAACCCTTTCACTACCACACTACATAAGGTTAAGGTTAGTGTGGTAGTGAAAGGTTAACCTACTGTAGTGTGGTAGTGAAAGGTTAACCTTCTGTAGTGTTGTAGTGAAAGTGTTAACCTTCTATAGTGTGGCAGTGAAAGGGTTATTTCCCACTCTCTTCCCCTTGTCTGCCTATAATGCAGCCATGGATATGGATTTGGCTGAAACCCCTGCTGGTAGCATGAGGGTACTGCACCTCTCTACCTCCGCGGTGCTGGTGCCGGGTCTCCTGCCCCCGAACCAGCAGCACCGCGCCTCAGCGGCTCCTTGTGAGGCAGGCATGGGTGAGTAGTGATGCAAACAGGGCTGGCGTTTACAACACGGTGGTCCAGTCTCCAAACCCAATTTTTTTTTTTTTATCCACTTTTTCTGTAATTTTTCTATTTTTCTCCCATCCCAATTTCGTAACATCCAATTCAACCCTCCCCTGTCTCGAACGCTGTTTCTTGCCTCCCACAAGCCGGCTGCAATGTGGACTAAGTCATACATAGCACGAGTCCCCTCCGATACTCGAGGTAACAGCAGTCGCATCTTTTCACCTGCGTGGCGCGATCTTTCAGCGTCAGGGGTCTGCGCTTTGGAGGGGCGCCCCCATCGCTTCCTGATTCTACTGCGCAGGCGCACCAACCGACCTGTAGGAGTCGCTGTCCACAACGTCCGATCCCCACCCATCAGTTTCCCACCCCCTAATACTGCCAATGTGTATTAGTACGGATGACCAGCTAAACTGAAAGCAATGTGGAGCGCTGGGCTCTAACAGGCGAACCCAGCGTCTCCAGTATTCGTGGTGAGCGCCTTGCCCACTGCACCACGTAGCCGCCCTCCAAACCCAATTTATGACAACAAAGCTCAAATCTGGGCTTTATTCATGTAAATTTTTTATGTTATGTCATGTTAGTCATTTTATCTAAAGCAACTTACAAATAGTGTACAACAAGTCAGCAGGAGGGGTACAAGGGTACCTCCAAGGGTAAGGTGTGTGCACAATTATGACCCCTAGAGAAGGAAACCTCTCGATTCTGGCTATCCTGTGACCTTTCCTCTAGCACCACCATAAGGCCAAACTGAAAGGTTATGGCTGAATTGCCAAATCATTCTCTGGACCCCTCCTCTTCTCTCTCCACACCAACTCTCCGTCCTTCCATCCGTCCGTCTTCCATCCGCCGTCCCTGAAGCGAATGTGTTTCCGTACCGACTGACTGACTTCTTGCTTGCTTTCTTTCCCAGAGTTGGACAGTGGAGTCGACCCGGAGACAGGAGAGCGAGCTCAGGGATGATACGTGTTTCCAGCCTCATCCCGGAGACACGGATGACAAACCCAGCACTTACATCTGACACTGTGCCCACCTGGCGAGACACAGCGTCAAGCTGTGTGTGTGTGGGGGGGGGGGGGGGGGGGGTATATACAGTATATATGTACTTTCTGTTTCTATTTTTCTTTCTATTTCTCAATTTTTGTAAATATTAAAATATATGTATATATTTTTTTTAATAGAGTTTTGTTTGCAAAATAGCTATATTGTCAACATGCAATACTGTATTTTGCTAGGTGAAGCATTTTGTCCCACATAGTCTTTGTTTGTACGTTATCATTATTGGTCAAAAAGAATAACAGAAAGCCATCATGTGTTAGTATTGGAAATGACGTAATGAAGAATGTATATCTTAAAGGAACACGCCAGCATTATCGCTTACCGTCTTCTCCAGAGTCGGACAAGAAGATGGATACAGATTTCCTCTCTGTGTGTTCAGTAAAAAGCTATCCGTCTGCAAGCTAGCCTAGCTTAGCACAAATGAATGGAAGCAGGATGCATAGCCTGAAAAAAGTGTGCCCAGGTGTTGTCGCTACTTTGGCCTAATGAATTGGCTCCAGACACCCGGTCGAGATGACAAGGACTCAATCTAAGGTTTAGGACTCAAACACTATATACTATACACTATATACTATATATAGTATATATACTATATCTAATCTACTATGCTAATTATATATTTACTACTATGCACTCAAGACTGTAGCACCCACGTTTTCAGTTGTAGTTTTGTACCCTTCCTGCTGAGTCTTGACGTGTCGTACAGAACTTGTAAGTCGCTTTGGATAAAAGTGTCAGCTAAATGACTAAATGTAAAATGTAAACAGCCTGACGTTACTATTTATTACATGTTCAGATGGAACACGAGGATAATTTTGAGGTGGCACAAATGCATGTCAATGGAAGGAGACCATTTTCATTTCAAACCTTTATTTAAACTCGAAAGGCAACTCATTTACAGTCACGTCGAGTGTACATACAGAAATTAGCAAAAACATCCATAAAGTCATAACAATAAGATGAGGCAAAAAGTAAGGATAACAACTCAGTTAAAACACATACAACTTGATTGACAAAGGTTGGAGATCAAGGTTTTAAACTCTGCAACAGAGGGGAGAATCTCAAGCTTTAAGGACTGTTGGAGTTCATTTCATGAGCTAGAAGCATCATAGCAAAATGCAGATTTACCCTGTTCAGAGCAAACTTGGGGGACCTTATGGACCAGCCAGTAACTAGAACGGGTTCCAAGATTCATTCCAATAATGATCTAATATAAGGAGGTAGCTTACCAATAAGAGCCTTAAGAATGAACCAATACCAGTGTTTGTTGCGCCTCTCCATCAGCGAGGACCAACCAACCTTCTCATAAAGGACACAGTGATGAGTGTTGTATCTATCGTTAGTGATGAATCTGAGGGCAGAGTGAGAGACAGGGTCTAAGGATTTAAGGGACGAGGCCGTAGCATGCCTATAAATTACATCACCATAGTTCAACTCTCTTCCTACTAATCAAACAGGAGAAGTTGAAAAAGAACAATAGATTTGTAACATTAGGGCTGCCTTGAAGTGCCTTCCATTAAAGACATTCAGCTAATCAGTCATGGTCATGGTTGGATATGTCAACTAATGTCAATCAAACCTGTACACTTTGAGATTTCCACGTGAAATAAAACAGACACCCAGTCTAGTGTTTAGCAGGATATCATTCTTCAGGAAATAAGTTTAAAAAAATGTGATCACAAAAAAAAGGAAATAAGTTTCAAGTTCAAGTGTCAAGTTTTGTTTTATTTGTCACATATAAGGTACATGTACATTATAGTGAAATGCTTGGTTCTGTATGACCCTCCTAAGAGTGTGCTTCATACAGTAAAAGAGTAAAGACCAAACACTAGACAAAATATACAATATACAAAACTAAAATGTACAAAATGCAAAAATGTGGTAGAGAGGTAGCGGAAATGTATACTGTAAGAATAAATAGATAAATACGTTAACTCATGCAGACAAATCGACTAGTCGACTAACATGGAGATCAAATGGACCATTTAACCATTTCACTACAGAAGGTTAACCCTTTCACTACCACACTACAGACGGTTAAAAAGGGTTAACCCTTTGTCGTGTGGCAGTGAAAGGGTTAACCTTCTGTATTGTCGCAGTGAAAGGGTTAACTCTTTGGTAGTGTGGTAGTGAAAGGGTTAATGCCTACTGGGCTCAGAGGACAGCTACACATTCATCCACCATGTCTCCTCCATGAATAGAGACAAAGAATTCCTTGGCTGTGCTGCTAATCCCCAGCCTGCAACCCTAACCTTGTGTCTCCTTGACGATATACTTGGTGGTGTTGTTGTTTGTTGGTACATCTGTAATATGTTTTTTTTATACAATCCAAATGTATTATGCTTTATTTGGTTAAATAATTATTCTGTCTAATCATTAAGGCAGATATGATTAAGGGTTGGAATGGAATCGCCCACATTTAAGAGCTCTTCACGGAGGAGTAACAAGGCCATGATAAGAAATAAATACTTTAATTTAAACTTTAATTGTGTTAATTGTAGCTAGATGAAATGATAAGGTAGCAGTCCCTATCACACAAGGTGTTGCTATCTTTTCATCTACATCATTTAATTGAGCTGCAATTAACACAACACAAGGATTCAATGTCCCCGATGACATCACTGGTGGGAGTGGTGGCCATATTCAAACTCATTTTACTCTCAAACCTGTCAATCTAGATGAATGTGTGCAAAACCATTTAGAGTGTGTTTGGATGTGTGGGAGATGTGTGCAAAATAAATCAGCATTTTTATTTGGTGAAGTGCCCCTTTAAATGATCATTTGAGAATAAAGTCAAAATGTCGAGAATAAACTCAAACTAACAGATTCGAGGATATAGTCAAATTACGTTTGAGAATGAAGTAAATCAGTGTTTCCCACAGGATTTTGTGAGACTGGTGGGTGAACCTTGGCCCCTCTAGGGGGGTCCGGGGGCATGTGTAATCTTAAAGTTAAATGCATCAATCTGGTGCACTTTGAGAGCAAAATAAAGAGGCTAGATCTATGATGAACTTTGTGCTCAAAACACAAAATTGACTAGAGCATACATTTGAGCCATCAAAGAAATTAAGCAAAAGTGGTTACCTGTGTTGAACTTTTTTATTTAAATAAACAAATATACTGGATTACTATTACGACTACTACCACTGCCAATACTACTGTTACATCCATATTGGCAAACTTTATAAAAGTTTGAAACACTGAGTAAATCAAATAAATAAACATTTTGAGATTAAAGTCAAATCAGTAACATTTTGTCCATTGTATTCTCTGTCATCAGCTATAGGCCATCAAATAGATAACTGTCCATTTGGACCAGTACCAAGGGACACAGTCCATAATAAAACATCCCCAAATGTCCATATGTCAAATACATAAGAAGCAATAGAGGTCAGATAGTTGACAAATTATTCACTGAAAGCTCGAATATAAGGATACCTAACATTAACCAAATAATATGGACTATCAATAGGGTAGGATAAAATATATTTCGGTGGGAACAGTACATAACAACGATCCTCTGTCCTGCACGGACACATTTCAGCGTAACACAACACAAAAGAGCGCACTACAGATGTGTTTTAGCTGTTTAGCTTCTTATGGCTGCTAGTGCAAGTTTGAGGGTAAGTCACTATGTCAATTGTTTATTCAGTCTTTTTAAATATAACTCATGGCAACACAAAACAATAACCGCACAAGTGCCAAGTTACTGGTTAACGGTTTGCCTGATGATAATGTAATTTCACTGGTAGCTAGCTAACGTTAGCTAGATAACCTTAACCTAGCTTTTAACTTATCATTCAACTAATGCTATGTATTTGGTTATGCTTACTCTAAACTATCAAGTGCCGTCTTCCTGACTTGTAGTTGGTTAGTAAGTTAGCTGGCAAAGTGGTGATTACAGTAGCCGTATGAATATTTCTGTGTTGCTGCTTTAGCTCAACCTAGAAGCACCTATCATTAGTAAGACTGAGAGCTAATTCAATCATCTAGAGGTAAGACTGATTCAGGAACCACTTGACTTGGAGGGAAGTGACGTCGTGTCCCTGGACACATAGCTTTCTATGTAAGATGTCTATTGTCTAGTGATGTCATTGTCTGGACAGTGGACACATAGCTTTCTATGTAAGATGTCTAGTGATGTCATTGTCTGGCCACAGAGCTTTCTATGTAAGATGTGAATGAATGAATGAGAACTTTATTTAACAGATTGCAGAATGGGTACAATACAGTACGGCTCAATACATACAATTGTTAAGGGGATGCAGACCTGAGAAAGACGTTTGTCTTGTTTCCATCAGGGTCCCCCATTTTCAATTCATATAGACATTTATGACATACACAACATACATGACATTTATGGCATAGGGACATATAGGTATTTAGTACTGATACATTTGTGACATAAACGGTATTCAAATATACAGTACTGTTACCCCTAGATCCTGACAGAGTATATACATATGATGGGGAGGGGACTGTACATTAGGAGGGGGTGGGTGGGTGGGAGAGAAATATACATACGGCGGGGAGGGAATATATACATGCGGTGGGGAGGAGACTGTCTATTAGGAGGTGGTGGGGGTTTTGGGCATTTACGGTGGCCAGTTTCGAATTGCAGCCTCCCGTAGGTGCTCTTTAAGAGCGGTTTTGAATGTGGGTAGGGATTCACATTCCTTTACAGCTTTGGGTAGGGCGTTCCACATTGTTGTGGCATAATTGCGAAACGTGTTTAGTCCCTTGTTTGAGCCGAATCTGGGTTTAACATGATTTGTTGAGCTTCCTCTGGTGTAGTGGTTGTGGTGTGGTCTAGTGATGTCATTGTCTGGCCACAGAGCTTTCTATGTAAGATGTCTAGTGATGTCATGTCTCTGGCCACATAGCTTTCTATGTCAGATGTCTAGTGATGTCATTGTCTGGCCACATAGCTTTCTATGTAAGATGTCTAGTGATGTCATGTCTCTGGCCACATAGCTTTCTATGTCAGATGTCTAGTGATGTCATGTCTCTGGCCACATAGCTTTATATGTCAGATGTCTAGTGATGTCATGTCTCTGGCCACATAGCTTTCTATGTAAGATGTCTAGTGATGTCATTGTCTGGCCACATAGCTTTCTATGTCAGATGTCTAGTGATGTCATGTCTAAAAAAGGTGTAAAAAAACCCATATCGGCCGATATTATATCGGCGGCCGATATATCGTGCATCACTAGAAAGAATGATGATAAAAAAAAATAATAATAATAATATTTTTTTTTCTTTTTTTTTGTATTCGACTAAGAGGTTGGCAGTCGACTACGGCTCCTTTCGATCGATTAGTCGACTATTCGACTAATAGGGGTCAGCCCTACTGGCCACATAGCTTTCTATGTAAGATGTCCCGGAAGCGCAGGACCAGCTTCCCAGAGCTGTGGCCCCTGCACCCCAAGGCCGCCAGGAGGGAGGAGACACCCTGCGACCCAGAGCTGTGGCCCCTGCACCCCAAGGCCGTCGGGAGGGAGGAGACACCCTGCGACCCCAACGACAAGCTCCACATGGACAAGAGCTTCGCTGTTTCCACTCCAATTAAGAGAAAATGTGCTGAAGACAGACAGTCTCCCAAGACCATGTCTCCCAACTTGAAGCAGAGGTCTGGTGTCTCAGGTACGACTGAGTCAATAGTAAGGATTTTTGGCCTATACGGTTAAGATCGTGACTGTGTGAAACTTTATACACAGAATTTAGGTGCACGGTTTTTCTTAGTAGATATGCGAGTATATGCATGCAATAATACATTTATTTTCCAAGTTTTAATCATAGTCTGCTCTTTACTTCGCTAGGGACCTACTAAAAACCTGGTGTCTCATGTAGAAACCCTCCCAGGTACATATATACAGGGATACATGGATAATAAGCTCATATCAGATAGGGATACATGGATAATAAGCTCATATCAGATAGGGATACATGGATAATAAGCTCATATCAGATAGGGATACATGGATAATAAGCTCATATCAGATGGGGATACATGGATAATAAGCTCATATCAGATGGGGATACATGGATAATAAGTTCATATCAGATGGGGATACATGGATAATAAGTTCATATCAGATAGGGATACATGGATAATAAGCTCATATCAGATGGGGATACATGGATAATAAGTTCATATCAGATAGGGATACATGGATAATAAGCTGATATCAGATAGGGATATATGGATAATAAGCTCATCAGATAGGGATACATGGATAATAAGCTCATATCAGATAGGGATACATGGATAATAAGCTCATATCAGATGGGGATACATGGATAATAAGCTCATATCAGATGGGGATACATGGATAATAAGTTCATATCAGATAGGGATACATGGATAATAAGCTGATATCAGATAGGGATACATGGATAATAAGCTGATATCAGATAGGGATACATGGATAATAAGCTGATATCAGATAGGGATACATGGATAATAAGCTCATATCAGATGGGGATACATGGATAATAAGCTCATATCAGATAGGGATACATGGATAATAAGCTCATATCAGCAGCTGATGGGTTTGTTGTTTGCTTTGCAGGGTGTGATGTGTCTTCTGAGGAGGACGATACAGAGCTGCACTTGGTCATCACCCTGGGTGAGCAGCCTGTTCCTCACCAACATGACTAACACCACTATCATCATCATCATCATCATCATCATCAACATGACTAACACCACTATCATCATCATCACCAACATGACTAACACCACTATCATCATCATCAACATGACTATAAAGGCAATCCTACGAACCACAGTTGCCTTGAGGCTCCAGGTAATGTGTTGTTAGTCCGACACG
This sequence comes from Notolepis coatsorum, assembly GCF_963971535.1. Lineage (NCBI taxonomy): Eukaryota > Metazoa > Chordata > Actinopteri > Aulopiformes > Paralepididae > Notolepis > Notolepis coatsorum. The sequence goes on along the minus strand of NC_140183.1, from coordinate 15,701,488 downwards.
CTTCGAATTGCAGTCCAAAAGAAAAGATGACGCTGATCCGATGTACTTTGTCAAAAGAAAACAAACAGGATTTATTGGAAAGCGAATCACAACAGCCCCAATAGCTGCCTACCACTATAAAACAAACAAAAAGGGTTTTGTAAATGAACGTAAACTGTCAATCAAGTGCGAATTAAGTGCGGTCAAAAACGATATGGTACCGCTCTACCTGGGCCTACCTGAACTCTAAATGACCTGCCATGTTATAGGAGTGGTTAGGGGGAACGTGGGAAAAAAGGGGAGTTGACTAGGTAAGTCTCCATCTTGGAATTCATTATGACATATATTAATAAACACAAAGCACAAATACCATAATAAACTATATGACTAATGGGGCAATACAGATACAATTTATCATGATAGGATTTGGCTCCTACATCCCGGCCTCTAATTGTTCTTGTAGGCAAACAAAACAATTACAACCTTCAAAATATAAAAAAGGAGCCAAAATGTATAGTCTATTCAAAAATCAAAATCCAAGCAAAAAATCTTCCATCTTCCAAGTTATCAGTAAGAGTGTATTAGTGAACAGGGGGGGGGGGGGGGTATGTGTGTGTAGCAGCAGACAGAACTTTGTGATAGGTCTGCGAATAGTGGTAGTCTGTGGCTCTAAGCTTTGCACTACCATCTTGTACTCGTCAAGCTTTCCATCCATGGCTTGTGTTTTTTGGGATGGTAAACATCATGGTGTGGGATATACCCAGTCCTTTTGCTGCTGTCCAGTGAGCCTTTTCCCACCTTAATGGCATAGCCTTTATCCAGGCTGTCGGCCACAAACTTGAAAGTAACAAAGAGTCTATATCCATTTTGAGAAAGAAAATTGATAACCTAAAAACAAGGTGTCATCAATCAACACTTAACCCCTTGAGTGCTGGCATCACACAATACCCACCCATACGCCTGTGTGTCTTAACAGTGTGAATGCAGCGAAAACCAGGACTGTTTCAGAACAATAATGTAGGCATAGATATACTGTAGCTTCTCAAATGCTGATGGTTATGACACCGTGATATAATTTGATTTGCCTTGAACTCTTACCTCGTTGTGTCTCTCCGGGGCAGATGGAGAGAGTGGTGGCGGGCAGGGCGTCAGGAAGGGGACGGAGGCCCAGCAGCTGTCCGACAGCAGCCTACTGGAGAGGCCACGCAGGGAAGAGGCCAACCTGCCCAGCGACCATGAGGAGTCCAGCGAGGAGGAGTTTGGACAGTTGGACATCGACCTGGAGAGGAAGTCAAAAGAGCACAACTTGACGTCCGGAAACATCCGCGCTATCCTCCACGTGAGTCTGAGCAATACGCTTGTAGCTGACTTCTATATTTCTGTTGGAATGTCTGGAAAGAAAGAACAAGAAAATACTAATATCAGACTAGAATTGAGACATATTACCTTATTGACTATAAGAAGACACTAGACTACATGTATGAGGCTAGAATTCAGACAATAATAATAATAATAATAATAATAATATATATGGCCTTTCAGGACACCCAAGGTCACCTTACAGATCATAGAAAAAAAATACAAAACACACGGCAGTTAAAAGTCAAGGTTAACAATAAAACAAGCAACAGGAAGTATAAAAACAGTTAAGTTAAAATAACAAAACAAACAAACAGCAGGGGGGTATAGGACAGTGGCAGAGGTTACAGTGAATAAGCTAGTTTGAACAGATGGGTTTTCAGTTGAGATTTGAATGTTGATAGTGAGTTAGACTGTAGACATGTGGGGGCAGGGAGTTCCAGAGTCTGGGAGCCGAGCAGCTGAAAGCTCGGGCACCCATGGTGCTGAGACGTGAGCTGGGGATGGATAGGATTCCAGTAGAGGATGAGCGGAGGGTGCACCCATGGTGCTGCGACGTGAGTTGGGAATGGATAGGAGTCCAGTAGATGATAGGGTTGGGCACCGAAAACCGGTTCTAATAGGAACCGGTTCCTAACTTCCGGTTCTGGAACCGGAAGTAACATATTTGAATTTCGATTCTAAATTTCGATTTTTTTTTTTTTTTTTTTTTTTACTTTTTTTTTTTACTTTTTTTTTTTTTACTTTTTTTTACTTTGTTAATTAATACCCTAGTTACAGTACAGCAACCAAATTAAACTGTATCAAGTCAACTGAAAATGTGAATAGTATGATTTTCTTTTTGAAATAAAAAAAAAAAAAAATATCTCCTTCGAAATAAGCTGTGACCTGTTTTGACCTGCACCTCAAAGAATCGGAATCGAGAATCGTTTAGAACAGGAATCGATATGGAGAATCGGAATCGGAACCGGAATCGTTCAAATCCAAACGATGCCCAACCCTAGTAGATGATGAGCGGAGGGTGCGGGAGGGGGTGTATTCCAGAAGGAAGTCAGTGATGTAGGTGGGGGCTAGATTGTGGAGGGCTTTGAAGGTGAGTAGGAGGTTTTTGAAATCGATCCGGTAGTGCACAGGGAGCCAGTGTAATTGAATGAGGACAGGGGTGATGTGGTCGGATGAGTTGGTGCCGGTGATGATCCTGGCAGCAGAGTTTTGGATCATTTGTAGTCTGTTGAGGAGTTTGGTGGGAAGGCCGGTGAGGAGAGCGTTACAATAGTCAATCCGGGATGTGACGAATGAGTGGACCAGGGACATATTGGCTTATTGACTATAAGAAGACACTAGACTACATGTATGAGGCTAGAATTCAGACATATTACCTTATTGACTATAAGAAGACCCTAGACTACATGTATGAAGCTAGAATGGATACATATTACCTTATTGACTATAATAAGACACTAGACTACGTCGGAACTGCACCGACCTCAACCTCAGAGCGCTGAGCAGAGTCGTGAGGACAGCTAAAGAAATCTGTGGATGTGAGCTTCCCTCCATCCAGGAAATATATGAGAGCCGGTGCATTAAAAAAGCCTGGAAAATTATCAAGGACCTTCAACCACCCCAACCATGGACTGTTCCAGCTGGTCAGGAAAGCGCTACCGCAGCCACACAGCCAGAACCAACCGGCTGAAGAATTTCTTTTCCCCCCAAGCCATCAGACTCATCAACAGAGCCCATTGACGCCCCCTAATTCCCCCCACCCCGACTACACTTGAGAAACACTGTTGCTGATGATAGAAAACTGTATTGCACATTGCACATCACACAACATACTTTTTTGGAACTGTACATAGCCATTTTGTTATTCAAATTTCATATAGTATAATATCTACATCCTGATCTGCAATGCACACTTTTTAGAACTGTATATAGTAATCTTTATTTTAGTCATCTTATTTTATTCTATGCTAAATTTATTGTATTGCACTGCACACCTTTTAGAACTATATATAGTAATCTTTATTTTAGTCATCTTATTTTATTCTAGGCAAAAATGATTGTATTTTTATTATTGGAAGCTGCTTTAGTCGAGGGACCACAATAAATAGATTTTCACTCTTCTTGCTGTAAAGTACTGAAATAAGTGACGATAAAGGAATCTGAATCTATGAGGCTAGAATTCAGACATATTAACATATTGACTATAAGAAGACACTACACTGCATGTATGAAGATAGAATTTAGACATATTACCGTATTGACTATAAGAAGACTCATTTCAAGACTCATTTTGTAAATACATTTTTTGAAGATCAAATCTTGTGATAAACCTTTGCAGAATGTTTGATAATAAGCCTATCAGACCATAATGTAAGCTACCAGTAATACTAACACATTGAATAAAACAAGGCAGGTATATATTTACATATTTTAAATTGGATTGTTTATAATTGGCCTATAATAATCTGTACTTAAGCCTTCATGTGAATTAAATCTTCCCTAATGTTCTGTCCCTCAGGAGGTCATAACCCATGAACATGTGGTGGCGATGATGAAGACTGCCATCAAGGAGACCCAGGATCTGCCCATGTTTGTGAGTGTCAACAACGCCTGCTGTGCATTAATGACATGTAGCAGGTGGGGCTGAAACAGTCCTGTATCGTAGCAGGTGGGGCTGAAACAGTCCTGTATCGTAGCAGGTGGGGATGAAACAGTATCGTAGCAGGTGGGGCTGAAACAGTCCTGTATCGTAGCAGGTGGGGCTGAAACAGTCCTGTATTGTAGCAGGTGGGGCTGAAACAGTCCTGTATCGTCTGCTGTGCATTAATGACATGTAGCAGCAGGTGGGGCTGAAACAGTCCTGTATTGTCTGCTAACATTCTCAGAGGGAGTGAGTTTATGCTTGACACTGACCACAGAAGCAACTAGTGAGTGCCAGTAAATGGACTTACACAGGGTTCTCACAAGGTCCTTAAAGTGCTTGATCTTTGATTCCTTGAAAACAGCAAATTTTTTAACAAGGTGCTTAAAAAGTTCTTGAAATTCAAATCAAGCATCAAGCATTTCTTTTAATCTAAAATCGGAAATAGGTTTTAAGCCATACATATTGGATACATTTATTTTTAAATAAACAGCATTTAAAATATGAAAAATGAAAAAGAGTGCTTGGAAAAGTAATTGAAAGTCCTTGAATTTCATTTTGCACTGTCTGTGGGAACCCTTCTTACAGTATATTGTGGCCTTTCTGATTTCCGGCTGCATAAATATTTTTTAAATGTTTTTATTTTCCACATTTTAACATAGAACAAGACATCGCAATACAATAACATTAACAATAATAATAGTAACAACAACGACGACAACAATAACAGTACAAGACAGGCAAACAAGAAAGTAAAATAATAAAAATAAAATAAAAAATAAATGTGGCTCTTATGTGTGTGCATTATCTATGTGTGCTATATATATGTGTGTTCTACCTACCCATGTGTGCGTGTGCCTTACCTATGTGCGTGTTTTATGTGTGAATGTTTGATATGCCTGTGTAATTTACGCTTGCATGTTGCATGTGTGTGAGTGATGTGTGTTCTATGTGTGTGCATGCGTATATGTGTGGTGTGTATGTGTACGTGTATATGTAAGCACCTTTGCATCAGTTACGGTTCCCTTTGCAACGATGCCAGCACAATCCGACAAAACAAGGCAGCATTGGTCTATTGGGAGGTTATGGGTAAGGGGGAAATCCGGTGAGTACAGTGGTGGATAGCGCAGGTCCAATATGTGATAGATATGGGTCCCATATTTCATAAAAAGTGTCCAACTTGGAGTGCAGCATGCACGTGATATATTCACAGGGAATGCATTCCATTATGATATTGTGCCATGACCTCTTTGATGGGACCTCATCCTTGATCCAGAACAACGGGATGTTCTTCCTAGCAGCAAATGTCAACAGATTGAACAGTCTCTTATGTTTGAAATTGGCAATATGAATATCTGGGAGGCCTAGTAAGAGGCAGAGGGGATCCAGCTCGATGGGGGTGTGAAATATGTCAGATAGTTCCTCTACGATGTCGAACCAATAGCTCTGAAGCTTTACACAGGTCCAAAAGCAGTGGACGTGGTTTCCAGTCTCTATCTTGCATTTAACCCTTTCTCCGCCGATGACGTGTTTACACGTCATTCCTCGCCATGCGTAATCTGGCAATGACGGGTTACGGCGTCTTTGAGATCAATATTTCATATTTTCGTCATGGTATTCACATTTCACCCACGGAGTCTTTGCTGGTGTTGTAGGACTCCGCTCAACTCTGCAACGCTTCAATACCGCCACCTGGTGGCCGATCGGCGAGTTGCCAAAACCGGAAGTGGCCGGAAGTGCTTAGTCCGTCCCCTATTCTGTCCGGCCACTCGCTATCACTCGCGGGACTCTATCCAGACACCGTGCATATCGATCCGTTGCCATAACTCAATAAACAACATGATTGGATGTATATTAGTGTTGTGAAGGGCCAGATTAAACCGAATATATATATTTATTTATATATATATATTTAATTGTATTTGTATATTCTCTAATATTCCCTGATATCCCTTGTATATTCCTTGTACAATATGCATTGAATATCCATTCTAGCCTACTGAACATCCCATAATAGTCTCCATTCTACTATTGGTTGAGACCTTGGTGCCAGGCTGCCATACCCCCAGACCCAGTTCAAACGTACCGCTCAACATGTACGAACAAGTCCTAGTTCCGCGTAGGAATCTGGCTACCGCACCACTAATGGGACTATTTGTTCATAGTGCGTATATATACTGCGCTACTAAAGTAGGACTTCCTTTTCAGTCCAGTTTCTTACCCTCCAATAGAGTCACAGACGTAAAGCCTCCCCGCGACGCCACGTGTGGGAGTAAGGCCAAGTTCGCCTACCATCGGTATTGAGACATCGTGTATATTAATATTTGAATAGTCATATTTGGCACTATATCGTCGAGTTGGACGTAGTCTATTAAGCTAATAATAGTCTGTTAATATATAGTGCTTCGTGCGGTGAGAATACTACCGTAGTCAGTACCCCATCGTTTCGGGCAGAGAACTGGCTGCTTATCCAGGGTGGTTGACCCCACGTGAAGCTGCACCCGAGGAGCCCCAGAACCGACGAGCGAGTGGACGTGTATACCGGATTATTCTACCGACGACAGCCCGCCTTCCCAGCCACGGATTATGCTTTGTATACGTTGATTATTCCATGGATAAATACCCCCGACACTGCCGTGTGTTGGAACCCCCCCCCCTGGAGAGGACGCAAGGTGAGGAGACGCTCTGCAAGACGAGGTCGCTTCACGTCTCTCCTCCGTGGACCGGAGGACGCCGGCCCACAAAGAGTCCACCTGCTTTCATCTGTGGTCCAAGGATCGCCGGCGCATTGAACGGCACTACAGTGGGTTCACATGGGATACCCTTGGCCGGATGAGGCAGCCGGATTCTACCCCCCCCCCCTTCCTACTCCTGTCGGCTTACAAGCGACCGGATTAACCCCCCCTAGTGTATCCAGCCTATAATCATTAAAGTATCATTGCTGTTATTCCTTAAACTATTCCAGGTCGTATATGTACCACCTGCGCCTTCAGAGATTGGACATTCTCTATTGATATACCGACGAATACTCTTGCCATAAAAGTGCATACTAATTCCCATTCATAAATGTGATTGATTTGATTAAGTGCTTGCTCTACACACCATCGCTGTGTAGAAATAAAGACCTATTTCTAATTCGTACATTTGTGTTGGATCCGTTTCATCTACGTGACAGTGTTCATCATAATATATTTATGCCGTGTACTGGGTGGCCGAATATTAAGTACAAAGGTAGTGGTAGTAAGTATCATATCTAGTAATACAGTCAGGGAATTGTACCCCTCAGTTACAATTGGTCCTTCGAGCCGGAGGGTAATTAGTGTAATATTAATATAGTGTTATTAATATTGAAATGGCCTATGATGAACACTCCACGAAACGATCCTCCTAACCAACGCCCGCAGCGCGAACGACGGCTCCCTCAGTACTTAGAGGCTTACGCTGTCAGTCAACAACCTAGTCTTCTACTAACAGTAAACGCGGTAAAACTAGAAAGTAAAAGTATGTCTAACCCCAACGCCCAGACTACCCCGACCATAGAGGCCCCTACGGGTTCTAATGTAACTGACCAAGTTCACGGTGGGGACCAGTGGGAACCAGACATGACTTCACACCCCGCCAGTACTGAAGAAGTAGTCCCCGATGAGTCCCGGGAGGAATACAACGCTACCGAGACAGAACTCGGCACGGAAGAAGACGGGGAGAGCACCGTGGAGATAGAGCTCCAAGGCTCCGCAAGGAGTACCCCGAGGGAAGGCTCCCCTATACAACCGCCTTCTCCCAGCGAGGCAGAGAGGACCCTACAGCAGGCCTTCCTCATCAGCCTGAACGCCGCTGCTGAACGCGACCGACTGCAGATCCAGCAGCGGAGCGAAGAAGAGCATATACGTCTAGAAATAAGACGCATTCAGAGGGAAGAGAATGTGGCCCGAGACCGAGCAGACAGCCAGCGAGCAGCTGCTGGTGCTCTACGGGACGCAGAGCGCGACAGACAGCAAGCGCAACTAATAGAACAGCTGATCAGACGGACAACACCCTCTCCCTCCGCCAGAGGCTCCAGGAACTCGTCTAGACACACCTCCAGGGCGGCATCCCCTAGCCGAGTAAACAACCCTGAACTTGACCAACAGACGAGGTCTATACCCCCCACAGACCACCTCCCCCCACCGGTCCAAGCGAGACCTAGCAACCGGGAAGGAGCAGCATATCCGGTGGAGAGGCTAAACCAGAGACTACAAGCACTGGATGACCTAACTGAAGACGAAGAGGAAGAGGAGGAGAACCACGCCCGACGACAGCACAGTACTCTACCGGACCAGGAGGTCCGGTACAGCCCAGGCTATACTCCCGCGGAGCTGCGCTACAGACCCCCGACTCTATACACGGGTGAGCACGACGCACGACCCGCACCGAGGAACAGCACCTGGACAAGCGGGCCATGGTACACTGCCGGTACCAGCCCATACCAAGGAGCGGGAGGAGACTCGCCTAGGAGGCCTCTCCCCCAACGCTCGCCGATGTATCCACAGTCAGCGTCATACATTGGCACGCCTATGGTACCCGACTTCACCCAAGAGAACCGGGCCCAGTATACAGAACTCCGCATGTGTCTGGAGACCATGTTGGTGGATGTATTGGATGAACGCCACAAATACGCCATCCTACTGAAGCACTTAAAGGTACCCCGCGCACATAATATAGCGCTCGCCTACGCGACTTCCACCACCCCATACACAGCAGCGCTGGTAGCATTGGACCAGAGGTATGGGCGCATATGGGATTACGTGATCCAGGAGATCCGACACATCGACCGCTTACCCCCAGCAATAGACAATCGAGCACTGGACGACCTGTCCATCAGAGTGCAGTCCCTGGTAGGGATGTTGGGAGCGCAGAGAGAGAAGGGGAGGCATGAACTTTACGCCAACTCAAATGTGGAAAGTATCTTGGAGAAGCTGCCGCCCGCTCGACAGGAGCGTTTTAGGCGACAGAGAGACCACCGAGACCCGAATGGCCCCGAACCGAACCCCCTCGATCTAGCAGACTTCCTGGCGAGAGAAGTCAGCAGCCTACGGCTAGATACATTCGGACGGAGCACCCCTGGCTCCAGAGAAGGAACCAGACGACTAAATGATGGAAGAAGATCGGTGACTGTGATGCACCAATCGGAGTCAGTACCGAGCAGCAGGAGCCACAGTACCCCCTCCAGAACGGAGAAGTGGAAGATAGTGTGCCCCTACTGTGAGAAAGAACACTGGCTAGCGCAATGTGACTCCTTCCCCAAGCTGAACGCGGAGGAAGCAAGTCAATGGATAAAGTCCAACAAGCGCTGTTTTCGCTGTGCGCGCTCACACATGGCAGCCGAATGCCGCTTAAAGAAAAGGTGCACCAAGTGCGATGGAGCCCATCTGGACATACTTCACGACAGTAACAGACGGCGCCCTTCACCCGCACCATCCAGCAGCAAAGCGAGCGTCATGTACATCGATCCCGCCAGCAGCAGTGGAGCCCGAGTACTCCTAAAAGTAGTGCGTGTGACACTAAGCTACCAGAATAAAGTCCTGGACACTTACGCCGTCCTCGATGACGGGTCCGAGAAGACCCTTCTGCTCGCCTCCGCTGCGGCCCAGCTAGGGCTGCGGGGAAGCGAAACCCAAATGACAATTCGGACAATAAGACTAGATTTGAAGACGATAAAGGGCGAGAATGTCTCATTCTCTATCGCAGCAAGCGGCCAGCCTGAGCGACGGTACCAGATTACAGACGCTTTCACCAGCCAAGAAATAGGGCTGTCGCGGTACACATACCCCGTCGCCAAGCTGATGGAGAAATATGCACATCTGCGCAAGTTACCGATCCCGCTCATAGACAATGCTATGCCGACCCTGTTGATAGGCTCCGACCATGCAGACCTCATTGTCCCGATAGACCGGGTTCATACCGGACCCCGAGGCTGTCCTGCAGCAGTCGAGACCCGTTTGGGATGGACTCTCCAAGGCCCGCTCGCCAAATCTCTCAACCGAAGTACAGCCACTAGATGTCTCCACTCCCGAGTCACGGAGGGAGAAACCGCACTCCTGCAACACGTAGAGCGGCTATGGACCTTGGAACAAATGCCCTTTAAGAACGGAAAGAAAGACATTCGCTCTAAAGATGACATTTACGCCATTCACCTCCTCGAGACAGGGACCAAGAGAGTCCCGGTCAACGGCGTGTTGAGATACGCCACGCCACTCCTGCGGCGAGAAGGAATGCCTACTTTCCACGCCAAGACAGACGCCACAGAACGGTACCTGCTGAACACGGAGCGGCGCTTAGCCAAGAACCCCGCCCAAGAGAGTGTATACCGCGCTGAGATTGAGAAGCTCATCACAGCGGGACACGTCACAAAGATGGACATTAAAGAGGCGGACCAGACCACTGAATCGTGGTACGTGCCTCACCACAAGGTCCATCACAACGGTAAAGACCGCATAGTATTTAACTGCAGCTACCAGATCGGATCCCAAAATCTGAATAAAGAGTTACTGCCCGGTCCCACACTCGGCCCCTCCCTACTCGGCGTTCTACTCCGCTTCCGCCAAGAAAAGGTGGCCATCAGCGGGGACATTAAAGGAATGTTCCTGCAGGTGAGATTAGTAGAGGAGGACAAGCCCCTGTTGCGGTTCCTATGGAGAGAGAAGCCAGGCGATGAGCACCCAGCCATCTACCAATGGGAAGTCCTCCCCTTCGGAACGACGTGCAGCCCCTGCTGTGCTACATTTGCACTACAGAAACATGTAGCAGAGGACCCAGCAGCGGACGAAGAGGTCCGACACAGCGTAAAGAACAGCTTCTACGTAGACAACTGTCTACAAAGCCTTTCAACCCAGGAAGAAGCCGAGGCTCTCCTGATTAAACTCCGCGCCTCATTGATCAAAGGCGGCTTTGATCTCAGGCAGTGGGCCAGCAGCGATCCGCAAGTACTGCGCAGCCTCTCCTCCGAGGACAAGGCAGCCAGCAGCGAGACCTGGATGGCTACAATCCCGGGAGAAGCCCAGGAGATGACCCTGGGATTGGTGTGGCGATTCAAAACAGATTCGCTTCACTACAGACACAAGCCCCTGACTACGGAGCAGGGAAGGCCGGCGGCGGCGCCGACCACCAGACGGAGTGTGTACACAACACTCGCCCGACAATATGACCCGCTAGGATGTATTCTACCGTACACCACCAGGGCAAAAATGATTGTACGAGCATTGTGGGACAAGGACCAGGGCTGGGACGACCCCATTCCCGCACACCTTGCATCCACCTGGAGAGAGTGGGAGATGGAGCTCCACTCACTCCCAGGCGTTAATATGCGCCGAAGCTACTTCCCACCCACGGTGAGGCCAGAGACATGTAAAATGGACTTACACGTCTTCAGTGACGCCTCAGAGGTCGCATACGGATCAGTAGCCTACTTGCGGGCCCAAGAAAAGGGGGGAGAGATCTACACAGCATTTGTCCTCGCCCGCTCGAGAATAGCCCCACGCAAGCAACAATCTATCCCACGTCTAGAGCTCTGCGCAGCCCTAGCCGGAGCGCACCTAGCCACGCTCATCCAACGTGAGCTCACCATACCGGTGTCTAGAACAATCCTGTGGTCAGATTCCACGACAGTACTCGCCTGGATCAAATCGGACTCATGCAAGTACAAAGTCTTCGTGGGAGTCAGAGTCACCGAGATTCAAGACTTAACCGAAGAGTTAACCGGAGAAACAGAGTGGCGCTACGTTGATACAAAACAGAACCCAGCTGACGTCATCACCCGGGGGATGCCCCTGGATGACCTCACCCGTCACAATGCTTACAGTGACGGCCCCGCATTCCTAAGACTCCCGGAAGGACAGTGGCCCATGCCTATCCCGAGGGAAGCAAGTCCAGAGGAGGTGGAAAATAAGAAGCCTGTGTTCTGTGGATTGAGCACTGTTATCTACCCAGTTACCCCCAACACACTCCTGATGGGGCGGCTAGATCCTGCATTACCCCAGACAATGTACCGGCCTGAAGAAGCGAACGGCCGACGAATGTGGAGGTACAGCCAAGTATTAGCCGACAAGTTTTGGAGCAGTTTCCTACTGCACTACCTACCGTCTCTACAGACCCGCCAGAAGTGGGTAAAGGAGAGAGACAATTTGACAGAAGGAACAGTCGTCATGATTATTGATCAATCACTGCCCAGAGCTATGTGGCCGGCCGGCCGCGTAAGCAAAGTGATCACCGGTGCCGACGGCAAGGTCCGAGCAGCTGAAGTGCTTGTCCAGGGTCGCACTTACACCCGTCCCGTGGCGAGGCTCATAGAACTGCCCCGACTCCCAGACACAATCGATGATGACCATGACCCTATAACCCTATGACTTTGTGAAGTTGACTGACCCCTACAGCAAACCCTTATGTGTAAATAGACAACGCGATTAATCTGTCTCTGTTTAACTGATTAGGTCTGGGACCAATCAGGGGGTGGCTGTTGTGAAGGGCCAGATTAAACCGAATATATATATTTATTTATATATATATATTTAATTGTATTTGTATATTCTCTAATATTCCCTGATATCCCTTGTATATTCCTTGTACAATATGCATTGAATATCCATTCTAGCCTACTGAACATCCCATAATAGTCTCCATTCTACTATTGGTCGAGACCTTGGTGCCAGGCTGCCATACCCCCAGACCCAGTTCAAACGTACCGCTCAACATGTACGAACAAGTCCTAGTTCCGCGTAGGAATCTGGCTACCGCACCACTAATGGGACTATTTGTTCATAGTGCGTATATATACTGCGCTACTAAAGTAGGACTTCCTTTTCAGTCCAGTTTCTTACCCTCCAATAGAGTCACAGACGTAAAGCCTCCCCGCGACGCCACGTGTGGGAGTAAGGCCAAGTTCGCCTACCATCGGTATTGAGACATCGTGTATATTAATATTTGAATAGTCATATTTGGCACTATATCGTCGAGTTGGACGTAGTCTATTAAGCTAATAATAGTCTGTTAATATATAGTGCTTCGTGCGGTGAGAATACTACCGTAGTCAGTACCCCATCGTTTCGGGCAGAGAACTGGCTGCTTATCCAGGGTGGTTGACCCCACGTGAAGCTGCACCCGAGGAGCCCCAGAGCCGACGAGCGAGTGGACCTGTATACCGGATTATTCTACCGACGACAGCCCGCCTTCCCAGGCACGGATTATGCTTTGTATACGTTGATTATTCCATGGATAAAGACCCCCGACACTGCCGTGTGTTGGAACCCCCCCCCCTGGAGAGGACGCAAGGTGAGGAGACGCTCTGCAAGACGAGGTCGCTTCACGTCTCTCCTCCGTGGACCGGAGGACGCCGGCCCACAAAGAGTCCACCTGCTTTCATCTGTGGTCCAAGGATCGCCGGCGCATTGAACGGCACTACAGTGGGTTCACCTGGGATACCCTTGGCCGGATGAGGCAGCCGGATTCTACCCCCCCCCCCTTCCTACTCCTGTCGGCTTACAAGCGACCGGATTAACCCCCCCTAGTGTATCCAGCCTATAATCATTAAAGTATCATTGCTGTTATTCCTTAAACTATTCCAGGTCGTATATGTACCACCTGCGCCTTCAGAGATTGGACATTCTCTATTGATATACCGACGAATACTCTTGCCATAAAAGTGCATACTAATTCCCATTCATAAATGTGATTGATTTGATTAAGTGCTTGCTCTACACACCATCGCTGTGTAGAAATAAAGACCTATTTCTAATTCGTACATTTGTGTTGGATCCGTTTCATCTACGTGACAGTGTTCATCATAATATATTTATGCCGTGTACTGGGTGGCCGAATATTAAGTACAAAGGTAGTGGTAGTAAGTATCATATCTAGTAATACAGTCAGGGAATTGTACCCCTCAGTTACAATTAGTATTATACAAACCGGAACTGGATCACCTAGATCAACATCTCATAATAGCGATCTTTTTGCTCCACGCTCATCACCCAACGGTAAGAGGAGACTGGGGTGAGTTTCAGCGTTTTTTTTTTTTTTTTTATCCACTTTTTCTCCCATTTTCTATATTTTCTCCCATCCCAATTTCGTATCATCCAATTCAACCCTCCCCTGTCACGAACGCTGTTTCTTGCCTCCCACAAGCCGGCTGCAATGTGGACTAAGTCATACATAGCACAAGTCCCCTCCGGTACTTGAGGTAACAGCAGTCGCATCTTTTCACCTGCGCAGCTCGATCTCTCAGTGGCGAGGAGTAACGCGTGGGAGGCTCACGCTGCCCCCGACACTTCCTGATTCTACTGCGCAGGCGCACCAACCGACCTGTAGGAGTCGCTGTCCACAACGCCCGATCCCCACCCATCAGTTTCCCACCCCCTAATACGGCCAATGTGTATTAGTATGAACGACCAGCTAAACTGAAAGCAATGTGGAGCGCTGGGCTAGAACAGGCGAGCCCAGCGTCTCTGCATTCGTGGCGAGCGCCTTGCCCACTACGCCACGTAGCCGCCCACAGTTTCAGCGTTTTTCTTTACCATTTTTGATACCAACTGCTCTGATCTATATATCACCAATACTACATAAATGATTTAACGTCGGCCACGGAATTATAAACATAAATTGATCTAATATATGCATTTATGGCTATATCTCACGTTCTATGAAATACTGCAGGAAACGATTTTGGCCACACCTCATGTTTTTGCTATCTCTCTGATGGGTTTGTTTAGATTTTTTCAGCTTGCTTCACTGATGGTGACTGCTCTTTCGACCTCATATTGAGAGCTGACGGCAACAGATTCCAAATGCAAATACCAAACATTCTAAATGAACTCTAGACCTTTCATCTGCTCCTTGTAAATTAAATAATGAGATAATAACACACACCTGGCCATGGAACAGCTGAGCAGCCAATTGTCCAATTACCTTTTGGTCCATTAAAAGGGATCTGATTTGGATGTAACTACCAAGTCTAGCTAGCGATCCGTACGTTAGAAATACTTGTATTTCTAATTTAAGTTATTGGTTTAACAACAGTAACGGCAGTAAAACTATATCAAAACATCTGTTTACAAACTCTTTCACGACTAGTTTTATCCGTGTTCATGAGAAGAGTTTTCACAACGTTGTAAGTGGAAAGTCGTTAGCTTCAGTGGCTTCCAGACGTATTTGCCCAGTTGCCTAGCAACGGTGTCCTCATGACGTCAACCCACTTGAAGTTGAGTTGCTTAGATGTGATTTCCTGTGCTCCTGTCCAGGAACCTAATATGACCCGGTCCAGGCTGAAGCAGGTGGTAGAAAATGGAGAGGTGAGTGGTTCCATTAGGCCTTTTCCACAAATATATGAACATATGTAATATATATATATACTGTGTATATATATATGCATTGATGTGGCTCACTTTCTCTTCCTGTTTCTCACTGGCTTGTAGTCCATCCCTACCTGGAATCTATCACCAATCAAAAGTGCCAGTGCTAAGGTATGTTCTCCTTGTGTGCATTCTCCTTGTGCGTGTCCTTGTGTGTGTTCTCCTTGTGTGTGTCCTCCTTGTGTTCTCCACACATTCGTCTGCTCAAATGTTTCCCAGGTTCATAGTCAAAATGTAGTACATCTAGAGGGCTTCACTGGTCCACTGAGTTCATAGATCTAGATAATAATATAATAATAATAATAATAATGGCTTGAATTTATATAGCGCCTTTCACATACCCAAGGCGCTTTACAATAAAAGGGGGAGGGGTGGAGAGGATAGCGTGGCCTAAACTGAGAAGCGAATTACAAAAACGGAACAGAGCAAACTGAGCGGAACAACAGAACAAAACAAAATAGAACAAACAGAATGAATAGGATGCTAAGGAGCATCAGAGACCATATGCCTGGGTGAAGAGATGGGTCTTCAGCAGGTTTTTAAAGTGGGCGAGAGAGTTCGCATTTCAGATGTCCATGGGGAGGGAGTTCCAAAGGGTGGGGGCAGCGACACTAAAAGCCCTGTCCCCGATGGTCCATATAGATCTAGATGGCTTCACTGGTCCACTGAGATCCAAGACCTCCAGCTGTGACCTTATCACCACAGGTTTCTGTAACTGAAAATGACCCGAGAGGCTCTGATGACCTCACAAACTTGACATGTTACACTCTCTTTGAGCCTTAACGAGCCTCAAAGGCCAAAGAAAATAAATAGGTCTTCAGCTGGGACTTAAACATCCCTAAGGTCTGAGCAGATTTGATCAGGTCTTGGTGAAGACTTCTTGAAACACATCCATCCACATCCATCTTTATTTAGCAGTGTGTTCAGTGTTTACTTCTCTGCTGCTCCTCCAGCCTCCTCAGTTTGTTGACATCCACCTGGAAGAGGACGACTCCTCAGATGAGGAGTACTGGCCGGACGAGGACGAGGAGGACGAGACTGGAGAGGAGGTGAGGAGGGAGGGGGGGAGACTGGAGAGGGGGGAGGGGGGAGACTGGAGAGGAAGGAGGGGGGAGACTGGAGAGGAGGTGAGGAGGGAGGGGGGTGGAGACTGGAGAGGGGGGATGGGGGAGACTGGAGAGGTGAGGAGGTAGGGGGGAGACTAGAGAGGAGGTGAGGAGGGAGGGTGGGGGACGATACTGGAGAGGAGGTGAGGAGGGAGGGGGGGGGACTAGGGAGGGGGGAGACTGGAGAGGAGGGAGGGGGGAGCTGTTCAGAGCTGTTCTTTGGACTGGTCTGATTCACCGTGTTGTATTGAAGATGTGGGGCGAGATGGGAAACGGTTCTTGCGCCGCGCACAGGAAAGGAACTCTTAAAATCATGTGCCGTGTGAGGTTATCGCAGGTAACAGCTGTAGGTGCCATTTAAACTGGTAATCCGTTCACGGGAGTTGTCTATAGATGGTGATTATTTGTCTAATGTGTGTGTGTTTGCAGACATTTCTAAGTGACGCGGACAGCATGGGCTCGTCCCCCAGGGTGGGAAGGGGGGCTCAGGTCCGGACCCCCACCGAGCACCCAGCACTCAGCCCTGACTGTCAGGACCAAGGGGTCCACACTTCTAGACAGGTAACACTAGGCCTGCACCATATTACATATCTTCATTTCATATGAAAAGATACAGTACTCACATCTGAAACTGAGTTTCATAGTGCTACTAACGTCACAGTGACCAAATTCGTCCACATTTTTATAGGATTCTATCACATTTTCATAACAATAGCGAATATAATTGACCCTGCACCGTTTTCATTGAGGTTTCTTACAAATTATTTGTCCTTTATATGCAGATTTTAAATTGTACCATTATGTTCCCCTTTAGACAACAAACATAATGCTAATGATGCACTTTTGTTAAGATAATTAGGTGACTATTCTCGGTCACTATATTCAGGTCACATTAATAGTTTAACGCTGCATGTTCAGATCACGTTTTCCTAATCCGGTGCTGACCTGTGAACTAGGTGCTAAAGGTCTTGGGATTTGTAGTCATTTTGTAGTCATAACATTTTCACCCTTTTAAATCAATGCTGCCATCTACTGACAACAGAAAGTGTTGTGTATAACGTTAAGTTGATAGGCTACCCGCACTTGTAAACACCGTTGCCCAAAACACATTCTAGAGATTCCCACTTTTTACTGGTACATACGTTCATATCTAATAGTCTTTAGATGACTAAATATAGATGAATACTCATGAAATTTGATATATATATTCTAAAATAAGTATAATTTAACTTCACCTACCTGTTGACATGAAATTCCCAAACGCTGACAGTAAAAAAAGCCTGGATGTCACGCAAAATGGGGCGTGACCGAATTTGGTTTTGGGCGTTCCCAGACAAAGAGTGACAGAGATTGGTCTACGTTCCGTTAAGTTGCCCAGTTACATGCAAACCTGCCTGTGAAACTCATAACCTGTTGATGCCATGTTTGCAACCATTTCCTCAGTAGAACATATCTGAGATTCTGATTATATTGTGAGCTCCCGGTTTAAAAAAAAAAAAAAAAAAAGGAGACACGTATCATGGTTTTTGAAGACTAAAACACTTGCCCCGTTGGATTGGAGGATGGTGAGAGGATGTTTCTAAACATGGAAACAGGAAGTTTTAAAACAACAATCAGTGAAATGATGGCCTGTACTAGTCCACATCATGCCTGCCAGTTTTAATATAGCCTGGGTTCAGTACTAGTCAACGTCACAATGTTTAAATAGAGCCTGGGTTCAGTACTAGTCAACATCATAATCTTTAAATAGAGCCTGGGTTCAGTACTAGTCAACATCATAATGTTTAAACAATGACCTGTAATAGTTTCTAACTGGCTTATGTTTGTGTTCAGAAGCCAAGATGCTCCAGACACCTGAGGGTGGAGCCTGTTGCCATGGAGCCACCGCCCCCCTCCTCCGGGTCCCAACAGTCTCCTACAGACTCCTCCTTCTTGGAGAGGCTGCATGCTGTGGAGGAGGAGTTGGCCCTCCACCCCGTCTGCCAGACCTATCAGGTACACAGCTCTCAGGAAGGACTGAGTCATATCAGATATGCAGCTCTCAGGAAGGACTGAGTCCTATCAGATATACAGCTCTCAGGAAGGGCTGAGTCCTATCAGATATACAGCTCTCAGGAAGGACTGAGTCCTATCATATCGCTTTTACACCGCCTGGGCTCCGGTTCAAGCTCCAGCTCCGTTCTGAACCCTCTGCACCTTGGTGCTCTCTGGCGAACCACCCCGCGTTTACACCCATTTAAGCAGAACCAACATTCCACCGTCTCCGTCATCAGCGGGGGCGTTACCCAGGCGGAGGTAGAAATAATGCGTGGAGAGCGAGTCTCAATGCGCGAGCGCACACCCAAAAGCACACACACGCACTGTATACGTTTTAAATTAATCGTTCCAGCAAAGTAGGCTTCTATTATTCGAATGACTGTTTTAATGGGTATCATAGTATTAAGTCCTACTGTAGAACATGACATATTAGCATGACATCTGATTTATTAATGCCAATACAAAAAATTAGGGACAAACGCAATTGGCACAAGTGTAAGTGATGGATTAGTCACTCAGTTTTAACATCCGACTGATTAGCTCAGCTCGTTAGTCCACTGGCTGAGGATCCTATGGTCACAGGTTCAAATCACTCTTGGTTCCAAATTATTATAATTTTTTTTAGCGTTTAATTAACCCATTCTCCACCAATCACGTGTTAAGGCGGGTTTCTCCGCCATGCGTTGTCTGCCAATCACGGCGTAAGGTGTGTTTGAGATCAATATTTCATATTTTCGTCATGGTATTTATATTTCACCCACGGAGTCTTGGCTGATGCTGTCTGAGCCATCACAACTCTGCAACACTTCAATACTGCCACCTGGTGGCCGATCGGCGAGTTGCCAAACCGGAAGTGCCCATTGGAGCTCGGTCCGTCCCCTATTTTTGTCCGGCCACTCGTTTATCGTCCCGGGGCTCAATACAGACACCGTGGATATGGATCTTTGCCATAACTCAATAATCAACATGATTTGGACGTGTATTAGTAATGTACAAACCGGAAATGGATCGCATCGATCAACATCCCATAATTGGGATCTGTTTGCTCCACTCTCATCGCCCAACGCTACGAGGAGACTGACGTGAGTTTCAGCGTTTTTCAGCATGGATCGGTATCGAACTGCATTTGATAATCTAATATATGCATTTATGCCTATATCTCACGTTCTATGAAATACTGCAGAAAACGATAAAAACATACCGTACTTTTCGCACTATAAGCCGCACCTGACTATAAGCCGCAGCAGCTAAATTGAATGATGTGTACATATATAAGCCGCACTGGACTATAAGCCGCAGGTGTTTTAATGTTTAATTACCATATGTAAGGGTTCGTGCACAGAGGGGATTGTCGGGAAAGAGATGGCTGTTTTGAGGAAGCTCCCATTTATTAACATTTCAACAAACAAGTTGCATATTTAATAAGGGAACAGATAAATAACATTTCAATGCAGTAAAAAAAGGAATTTTTCGATTTTTACATTTTCGGGTTTGGTCCACATATAAGCCGCACCGTTATATAAGCCGCAGGGTCGAAAAATGGGGAAAAAAGCAGCGGCTTATAGTCCGAAAAGTACGGTATTTATACTCTAGACGGTATTTTAGTATGAATGTGTGAATGAAAAAGTAAAACGTTCCTACATCCTGAACGATAGATAATTGATGTTGAATGGACCATAGTAATGTCAATTTAGCAATACAATTAAAAAAAGTTATAGCCCTGCAAAGAAGGTGAACATCTCCATAGACAAATGGCGCTGGCAGAGGATGGTTTAGGATGATCAAAGTGGTGGCAGAGAATGGGTTAATTTATCCACTCTGGTTGGATGGTGTGTACAGTATGTATGTATTGTGCTGTATAATGACGATACATTTGAATCGAATCTCATTTTGAAATCGCTACCTGTTGAGTGGATCAGCATGGTGCAATGCAATCACCTCCGAAGCTGTCTGCCACTGTCGTGTCCATAGGCAGCGTACCGACCCCAAAATGACATTATGGTCATAAATCAATATTTTTCAGTGTTGCATATTTTTTTGCGATTTTTTTCATCAAACGTTTTCAAGTATTAACATCACTAACATGTCACAAAAGCATGTATAATGTATATTATCATCAATACGTTAGTTTAGCAATAGGTTAAAAGTGCCATTAGATAGTTTTAAGTTTTCGATTTTCGATCGTCTATTCCAAGACGGAAACGGACATTTTGAACCATGGGAATTGTAGTCTTTCTGTGGCCATTTTGTAGAGGACATGCATAGCTGTCGACCAGCGTTGGAATTGTTCCGAACTACACTTCCTGTCAGATACTGTGGGGGTTCAAAGTTCAGCGTTCTGAATGAATCATATCAATAACTGTTATGATTCGCGATAATAAGCCACAAAAGGTAAAGTTTTTGACAAATATTGAAACGCAGTTAGTTTCTCCTCCCTATTGTTAGCATGTAGGAACAATTAGATCTGAAATTAGTTTCAAAACGGTTGCACTGTGGGGAAAATAAAAAAGTACACTAGATTACAGTAGATATCATTATCTGTTCTTATGCACGCCTGGTGATACTAAATCCAAATTGAACTCGGGCATTTGAAAGATAATATATGTATATATATATATAAATGTGCGAATTGGCTATAATAAGGTAATGTATAAGCATCATATTCTATATTCTATAATAATATTTCAAATTGCATTGGTCCGGATGGGAGAATTCAGTACTGTATCTACAGAACCTTCGGTTTTATCATCTTCCCTTTATTAATTTCCTTAGATTCTTTGTACACATGATCTCAAGAGGGTACTGAACGAGATCAGTGGCAGTTTTTTAAGTTTGGTCATTATTATCATGGTGTTATTCACTGTCAAAGATGCAAAGAAAAATCATAATTCATATTCTCCTTTGTTTCATCACAATTTAAGCAAGCCTAGTAATGGACACAATATTTCTGACACTGAATACATTCCCTGAGGTCCATAGATGTACCTAGATACCAAGAATATGCAAATAGCCCTTGTAGAAGTGGAGCAATATTCCATTTACCTAGGTATATATTTTATGCGGATTTTCACATCGTGTGGAACAGGTTAAATTATGGCTATGTGTATAATCTGGCCGTCGCTTATCAATGACTTGTTTGCAGTCAACATTGTCGAAACGGATTCTTTTTTAATCGGTTCATTTCCGTTTTATACCATTTTGAACGTTTCAGGAAAATATAAAGATTCTGTGATAAACGCCCTTTACTGGAATATTCTGGAATACACAAAAAACAGTAATTTTTCTGCCTATTTATGAATAGTTTTCAAATAAACGCTAGATTATCGATAGTATGTGTACTTATGCACGCTATAGAAGCGTGCTGAAAAATCAATTATCTAATTTCCTGATCAGCACACACACACACGCACACACACACACATAGGGCACACGTTGATATCTCTGTGAAAAAAGCTCTGATTATCCTAAGACTGGTAAAATAGATTCCTTACCTCAGATCAGATGTTCTCCAAAAAGATTATTCCAATTCCTGATCGCCATTCCAAATATCAATCGCGTTTATTGATCCAACGCTGGGTGGTCGAAACACAGATTCCACGCTGTTCTGAGGCTCCAGAATTAATCTGATCGTCTCTGGTGACTTGCCTGAGAAATAAAATGTGGAAGCAGGATTTTTTTTTTTATGCGTTTCATTCAATCCATTCCAAAGGGGTGCAGTACCACAGGGAGAGACGATAGGGGGTGGTATTTTCCCAATGGAGCTCAGAGAGAGTTTGCAGTGGTAACGTGAGGCTAGATTGATGAAATATGAATTCAAATCGCTAATAAAAAAAAATATATATATATATCTCGTCGTTGGCACTGAACGGTCGGCATGAACAAACTAGATATCTCGTTGTTGGTACTCAAAGTGTTAATAGAGGTAATCGGCACAGAGGCCAACAATACATATATATATATATATATATATAACAATCCCACAATGGGGAATCCACACAAAGTGGTAATAGGTACTGTACACTATTAGCTCCACACAGGGGTGGCAAAAAGGCAGAAGGCCCAATACATAGATATATATTAAACTAGATAGGACTCGTGCACATCTGGTTGGACCCCGACTGGAGGTGCAGGTCAGCGCAAGAGAGATAAATAAACTAAAAGGAGAAAAACCTTCAAAGGAAAGAAGGGACCGCACACTCCACAGGACTCGTTTTTGCTTATTTATTGTTTGCACAACGCGTTTCGCTGTCGCTTCCTCAGGTGCTATGCAGCAGGTGTCATCAATGATCATCATTATGTATAGCATGCTCCACCCCACATCGTAATACATCAAGCCCATTGGCTACTCAATTATCACATTTAATTTGATGATTTTGCAGGATGTAATGCATACAACTCTTAGTATAAAAATGATGCATAGAGACCACATATATACATACTCATTTTTGAAAATTATATAATACAAAATGAGAGAAGTGACAAATCTTAACATATCAAGCCCATTGGCTACTCAATTATCACATTAAATTTTATCATTTTGTAGGATACATATCACTTTTATGTATAGAAATGCCTAGATACCACATACATACACAGACTCATTTTTGAAAATTATATATAATAAAGCAATATGAGAGAAGTGACAAATACCTAGGTCATTAGACCTGATAAATAGTTTAAAACAGACTTAAAACCACACCCATATAGGTTACACAGAACGGATAGTGGTTACAAAAATGGATTCAGCTCGAGGGATTCATTTAGACCATGGGGTTCCACAGAATTCAAAGTAAAAATCCAGTACGCTTCCCTTTGTAAGAGAAGCTTTACTATATTACCGCCCCTCGGTGGTAGGGTGACTCTTTCGATTCCAATGAACCTTAGAGAGGCTGTGGAACCATGATCTCTCTCCTTATAGTGTCTCGCAATGGCATAATCCATATTGTTGTTCCTAATGGCTGCCTTGTGTTCTGCTATTCGCACCTTCAAATTTCGTTTTGTTTGTCCAACATAGACCTTACCACAAGGGCATTTCAGCATGTATATCACATGAGTGGTGTTGCAATTAATAAGGTCCCTTATTTTATATTCCTGCCCAGACTGTGGGTGGTAGAAAACTTTTGTTTTCATAGTGTTTGAACAATGGGTACATCGACCACATGGATGGTTACCACACAGCTCTGTTAGCCAGTTAGAGTGACTTACTACAGGGGATTTATACATAGAATTGACTACAGCGTCCCTTATGTTTTTTCCCCTTTTAAAACAAAATCTTGGTGGTAATGAAGAAATGTTTTTTAAAAGAGGGTCACATTTGAGTATGTTCCAGTGTTTGTCAATAATGTTTTTAACAACTTGAGATGAAGTACTATATTCTGAAACGAATGTGACTCTGTTACCAGGGGTGTCGCTTTTGTCAGATTCCAAAATAGTTTCCCTCTGTACATGTTTTGTCTTATTTCTGGCTGTGTGCACCACTGATGCCTTGTATCCCCTCTCTTCAAATCTGTTACTCATTTCATCTGCCTTCCTTTCTAGGTCTGTGGGATCACTACAGATACGTTTAAGGCGCAGGAATTGTCCGTATGGGATATTCTCTACCATACGTCTCGGGTGATGACTCTGTGCATGTAAAATAGTATTACGGTCTGTTGGTTTACGGAAGATAGTAGTGTTCAGGTTTCCCTCATTGTCAGCTGATATCCGTAAGTCTAGGAAATCAATATGTTCTCTGCTGTGTACCATCGTGAATTTTAAGGTGTGATGTGTACCATTGATATACTCCCTGAACTGGAATAACTCATCTTCCGAGCCAACAAACACCATGAGAATGTCATCTATGTACCTTTTCCAAAAAATTACATTTTTCAAGAGGGGCGAGGCATCTTGGTTGTGGATAAACTGGGATTCCCAGTGGCCCATAAATAGGTTGGCGTAATTAGGTGCAAATGCAGAACCCATGGCAGTACCCTGGATTTGAATGTACCATTTATCATCAAGCATGAAGTAATTAGATTTCAAAATAAAATTCGTCAAGCCGAGTAAAAAATCAGAGGAGACTTCATCATTTGTACCCAGAAAAAATGACATAGCCGCCAGGCCGTCCTCATGTGGAATATTAGTATAAAGACTTTCTACATCAAAGGATACTAGATATGCATTCTGTGGGATGGAAGTCTTTAACGACTTCAACACATCCCTAGTATCTGCAAGGTATGAAGGTAATGTCTTTACAATATCTTTGATAAAATAGTCTACAAATTGACTTAGAGGTTCTGATAAAGAATTGTTTCCTGAGACTATGGGGCGTCCTGGCGGGTTTGTCAGTTTTTTATGAATTTTAGGTAATAGATAAAAAACAGGTGTGACAGGGAATTCAACTTTTAGGAACTCGTATTGTTTTTTTGTGATGTTCTTACTTTTAAGTGCATCATCTAGTATTTTATCTCTGTCTGTCATTAACTGTTCAACAGGGTTGTGAAGAAGAGACTTATAAAATGCAGTATTGCTAAGTTGCCGTGTGGCTTCATACATGTAATCATTGACATTTTGTATTACAATAGAGCCACCCTTATCTGCCGGCTTGATAATAATTTTGTCATTTTTTCTCAATTCGTTTAGAGCTCTTCTTTCAACCTCAGTTACATTTTGATGCTTGATTGTCTTGTCTGATGATTTCACAAATGTCTGGATGTCTCGCTCAACTAGTTTACTGAAAGTGACCAAGGTAGGATTCAGAGTACTAGTGGGACAATAAGTTGATGATTTCTTCAATTTATTCATAGGATTAGTAGATATAGTCTGATCAGTATTTCTAAAAAGGTGTTTAAGGTGTAACAGTCTGAAAAATTTGTAGCAGTCCACTTTTAATTTAAAGACATTCACCTTATTTGTTGGAACAAATGATAGACCTTTACCTAATAGCGATTGTTGGGCTGGTGTGAGGGGACAGTCCGAGATGTTGATCACGGCCTGTTGCTCCTGCTCCTGGTGACGACAGATGGCGGGTTGATGTCTTTTCTTCCCCCGCCTCGTCCTCTTCCCCTGGTCCCTCTTCGTTGGTTGTTGTGTCGTGAGTCGTACCGTGGACGTGCGTCTAAAAAACGCGCATCCTGGGAATGGGTCGAGTCACTTGACAGGGCAGGATCAGACTCCTCGGTTGTGTAGTTTCCTCGGTTCCCGTCGTTGCGTTGGAATCGCTCCCTCTGGCGTGAGGCCGCTGGACGTCGTTCTTTCCACGCCGGTTGTTGCCACTTGTAGACGGTCCCTCTCTTGAAGTCCTCAGCATGTCGTTCGAATTTGTTCCTTTTAAGAGTTTTAAGTTCACTCTCAAACTTCTGGAGGTCATCTTTCATCTTGCGTTCCAGGTTTGTGAATTCATCAGAGCTCAGTTTCACAACCAGCTCGTCTTTAATACGTTGAGCCTCTCGTTTGGCTTTGTCAGCTTCATTTGCGGTTTGTTCAATAGTAAGCAATATCAAGTCCATGGAGCATTTATTCAGTACTTGCTCCCATTTTTTTCATTCCAGGAAATATACTAGACCAAATCCGGTATAATGCTTATATTCACGGCGCTATAAAATGAGAACATATTGATAAAAAAAAATTCTTTAAGCCATTTTGAAGGGACGGTTTATGGTCTCAATTCACAATGAGAATGGACAGATAGCAATACTATAAAGTATAGATTTAGCTGTACAAACAGCCCCATGTCTGTTTACATTCCCCGGTCCTCTTGAGATTAATTAGACTCATCCCAGTGGCCGCGAAAGTGTTAATAGAATCGGGCGATAACGTGTTAATACCACGACGTCCAGCAGCCTCACGCCAGAGGGAGCGATTCCAACGCAACGACGGGAACCGAGGAAACTACACAACCGAGGAGTCTGATCCTGCCCTGTCAAGTGACTCGACCCATTCCCAGGATGCGCGTTTTTTAGACGCACGTCCACGGTACGACTCACGACACAACAACCAACGAAGAGGGACCAGGGGAAGAGGACGAGGCGGGGGAAGAAAAGACATCAACCCGCCATCTGTCGTCACCAGGAGCAGGAGCAACAGGCCGTGATCAACATCTCGGACTGTCCCCTCACACCAGCCCAACAATCGCTATTAGGTAAAGGTCTATCATTTGTTCCAACAAATAAGGTGAATGTCTTTAAATTAAAAGTGGACTGCTACAAATTTTTCAGACTGTTACACCTTAAACACCTTTTTAGAAATACTGATCAGACTATATCTACTAATCCTATGAATAAATTGAAGAAATCATCAACTTATTGTCCCACTAGTACTCTGAATCCTACCTTGGTCACTTTCAGTAAACTAGTTGAGCGAGACATCCAGACATTTGTGAAATCATCAGACAAGACAATCAAGCATCAAAATGTAACTGAGGTTGAAAGAAGAGCTCTAAACGAATTGAGAAAAAATGACAAAATTATTATCAAGCCGGCAGATAAGGGTGGCTCTATTGTAATACAAAATGTCAATGATTACATGTATGAAGCCACACGGCAACTTAGCAATACTGCATTTTATAAGTCTCTTCTTCACAACCCTGTTGAACAGTTAATGACAGACAGAGATAAAATACTAGATGATGCACTTAAAAGTAAGAACATCACAAAAAAACAATACGAGTTCCTAAAAGTTGAATTCCCTGTCACACCTGTTTTTTATCTATTACCTAAAATTCATAAAAAACTGACAAACCCGCCAGGACGCCCCATAGTCTCAGGAAACAATTCTTTATCAGAACCTCTAAGTCAATTTGTAGACTATTTTATCAAAGATATTGTAAAGACATTACCTTCATACCTTGCAGATACTAGGGATGTGTTGAAGTCGTTAAAGACTTCCATCCCACAGAATGCATATCTAGTATCCTTTGATGTAGAAAGTCTTTATACTAATATTCCACATGAGGACGGCCTGGCGGCTATGTCATTTTTTCTGGGTACAAATGATGAAGTCTCCTCTGATTTTTTACTCGGCTTGACGAATTTTATTTTGAAATCTAATTACTTCATGCTTGATGATAAATGGTACATTCAAATCCAGGGTACTGCCATGGGTTCTGCATTTGCACCTAATTACGCCAACCTATTTATGGGCCACTGGGAATCCCAGTTTATCCACAACCAAGATGCCTCGCCCCTCTTGAAAAATGTAATTTTTTGGAAAAGGTACATAGATGACATTCTCATGGTGTTTGTTGGCTCGGAAGATGAGTTATTCCAGTTCAGGGAGTATATCAATGGTACACATCACACCTTAAAATTCACGATGGTACACAGCAGAGAACATATTGATTTCCTAGACTTACGGATATCAGCTGACAATGAGGGAAACCTGAACACTACTATCTTCCGTAAACCAACAGACCGTAATACTATTTTACATGCACAGAGTCATCACCCGAGACGTATGGTAGAGAATATCCCATACGGACAATTCCTGCGCCTTAAACGTATCTGTAGTGATCCCACAGACCTAGAAAGGAAGGCAGATGAAATGAGTAACAGATTTGAAGAGAGGGGATACAAGGCATCAGTGGTGCACACAGCCAGAAATAAGACAAAACATGTACAGAGGGAAACTATTTTGGAATCTGACAAAAGCGACACCCCTGGTAACAGAGTCACATTCGTTTCAGAATATAGTACTTCATCTCAAGTTGTTAAAAACATTATTGACAAACACTGGAACATACTCAAATGTGACCCTCTTTTAAAAAACATTTCTTCATTACCACCAAGATTTTGTTTTAAAAGGGGAAAAAACATAAGGGACGCTGTAGTCAATTCTATGTATAAATCCCCTGTAGTAAGTCACTCTAACTGGCTAACAGAGCTGTGTGGTAACCATCCATGTGGTCGATGTACCCATTGTTCAAACACTATGAAAACAAAAGTTTTCTACCACCCACAGTCTGGGCAGGAATATAAAATAAGGGACCTTATTAATTGCAACACCACTCATGTGATATACATGCTGAAATGCCCTTGTGGTAAGGTCTATGTTGGACAAACAAAACGAAATTTGAAGGTGCGAATAGCAGAACACAAGGCAGCCATTAGGAACAACAATATGGATTATGCCATTGCGAGACACTATAAGGAGAGAGATCATGGTTCCACAGCCTCTCTAAGGTTCATTGGAATCGAAAGAGTCACCCTACCACCGAGGGGCGGTAATATAGTAAAGCTTCTCTTACAAAGGGAAGCGTACTGGATTTTTACTTTGAATTCTGTGGAACCCCATGGTCTAAATGAATCCCTCGAGCTGAATCCATTTTTGTAACCACTATCCGTTCTGTGTAACCTATATGGGTGTGGTTTTAAGTCTGTTTTAAACTATTTATCAGGTCTAATGACCTAGGTATTTGTCACTTCTCTCATATTGCTTTATTATATATAATTTTCAAAAATGAGTCTGTGTATGTATGTGGTATCTAGGCATTTCTATACATAAAAGTGATATGTATCCTACAAAATGATAAAATTTAATGTGATAATTGAGTAGCCAATGGGCTTGATATGTTAAGATTTGTCACTTCTCTCATTTTGTATTATATAATTTTCAAAAATGAGTATGTATATATGTGGTCTCTATGCATCATTTTTATACTAAGAGTTGTATGCATTACATCCTGCAAAATCATCAAATTAAATGTGATAATTGAGTAGCCAATGGGCTTGATGTATTACGATGTGGGGTGGAGCATGCTATACATAATGATGATCATTGATGACACCTGCTGCATAGCACCTGAGGAAGCGACAGCGAAACGCGTTGTGCAAACAATAAATAAGCAAAAACGAGTCCTGTGGAGTGTGCGGTCCCTTCTTTCCTTTGAAGGTTTTTCTCCTTTTAGTTTACATAGATATATATATTAACTAATTCCACACGGGTGGCAAGTGGCACAGAGGCCACAATATATATATATATATATATATATATATATATATATATATATATATATATATATATATATACTAAGGCTGTCAAAGTTAACGCGGTATTAACACGTTATCGCCCGATTCTATTAACACTTTCGCGGCCACTGGGATGAGTCTAATTAATCTCAAGAGGACCGGGGAATGTAAACAGACATGGGGCTGTTTGTACAGCTAAATCTATACTTTATAGTATTGCTATCTGTCCATTCTCATTGTGAATTGAGACCATAAACCGTCCCTTCAAAATGGCTTAAAGAATTTTTTTTTATCAATATGTTCTCATTTTATAGCGCCGTGAATATAAGCATTATACCGGATTTGGTCTAGTATATTTCCTGGAAGCCGAGATAATGGGCTAATAGCTAATAACGTTAAATCCAATGGCATTTCGGTTATAGATACGCTCCAGTTAAAACTCAAACTGCATATGATCGGTACGATCCTCACGCATGTATGCATGAAAGGGGGGGGGGCGGGGGACGTCGTTTCTGATTATTGATTACCAATAACCGCGTTAGCCTCATTAGCCTCATAGACCGAACGCCTGGATGGCTATCAAAACAAGGCCCGATCGGGATGTACTTTATGTGAAAAAGATCTTACCGTGGTCCGGTGGGATCGCCCCGAGCATTTCCCCATTATCGATCGCCATCTGGTAGATCGATATGTCCATTGGCTGATGATAAATCCCCTTATTGCATGGTGAAATCTGCGATGCAAAACGTAATCCAAGCTACAGGCTGCAGATCCAGAATTGAGCTAACATAAAACTCCATTGGAAGTTAAAAAAAAAAGAGTCCACCGTTCGGCCACAGGGAACACTGCATTATCGCGATAGCGCCCCTAAGAGGATCTGGCCGGTATTGCACCTTCTCGAATTCATAGAGTAGGGTAGATCTGCAGTGCCACTCGGCGACCTTGAATAGGTTATTAAAATGGAATAAAAGCAATAACAACTTGCCACGGATTTATCCGTGCCTCTGTCCACAACCGTTGGAATCGAAACACGGATATATACGTCCTTGGGCGCCATTGTGTTTTTTTTTTCTTTTTTTAATCTTTTTCCCCCCTCCTTTTTTCCGATTTTTCTCCCATCCCACTGTTAGTCGTTATGCCAATTCCCAACCCCCTTCCTGGTTGTTGCGCACTCCCCCCTACTGTTGGTCCGGGAGGCCGGAGACTGTCACATGCTTTCCTCCGACGCATGTGCAGCCAGCCGGCAGCCAGCCTGGCAGCGCAGATTCTCACCAGGAGAGTGTAACGTGTGGAAGGTCACACTACCTCCCTCCAGATCCTACTCTCGCTGTGCAGGCGCCCCGACCGAACTGTAGGGGTTGCTGTCCACAACGCCCAGGACCCACCCATCAGCTTTCAATTGTGTTAGTATGAACGACCAGCCAAGCTGATAGCAACGCCGAGAGCTGGATTCGAACCCAGTGTCTCCAGCGTTGATGGCGAGCGCTTTGCCCACTACACCACCTAGCCGCCCCAGGGCGCCATTGTGTTAACGCCACAATTTCTTTTAAGAAAATATAATTTTTTAAATGTTTTACTTTTTTTTTTTTTTTTTTTAACTAGACTTCACTCGGGTGTATTATTGATGCTCTCATTGATACTATGTTTGTTTTTGAAGTGTGTGTGTGTGTGTGTGAGAGATATATAGAGAGAGAGGGGGGTGAGAGAGATGAGGAAGGGGCAAGAGAGAGCTGGGAGAGTGTGTGTGAGAGAGGGGGTGTGTGTGATTAATCAGCCCTTGTGTGGATGAAGGTAATAAGTTCCTAACGTTTTCTTTCCCCTATTATTTCATGCACACTTTATTCATTGTTTTAAATTATTATTTTCTTTTAAGTTATTTTGTGCATCACTCTGTTTTGAATTTGATGCAAATTTGCAATGCATGAGAAGGGTCATCCTTTTGTGTTAAATGGCTGCATAAAGCAAGCATTTGTTGACTTGCATGTTGATAAGAGTATTAAAACTTGGACTTGGAAAATATCTGTTTATGGTAATAAAAAAAAATAGCGATTAATTTGCGATTAATCACGAGTTAACTATGGACAATCGGTATTATAATAATTCCACAACAGTGGCAATTCAAGGGCAACCTCCAACACTATGGTCACTGGCAAATGACTCCATGAGGCGCGCAGGATGTGTGTGTGCTGTCAGGTTTTATCCACCCGCCCCTCGAGGCAATTGCCGTCAGCTGCCACTCATCAGGCAATCAGCACTCTTCAGTGTAGGGACGGGTGGCACCTGACAAAGAAAGAAATGGACAGGCATTAGCTACCATGACACACACACATACAAAGCATAACACATATTACATATACTAATCTGATGTTCACATGGTGTCACAAATACAGTAATAATGACCAACCCACGTACGTCACGGAGTGAATGAGTATAATGTGAGGAACAAATTGTAAAGCGCTTTGGATAAAGATGCAGCCATTTACCCTTATTAGAAAGCGTGGTTCTTCAGCCTCATCAAGCCGTCGATCTGGCCTTCCGTGAAGTCTGCGTTGTGTTTGTTATTTGTTGATGGTTATCTTACTGGCTGTCACACACTATCACCCCGTTGATACATCCGTAATCAGAAGAATTAACACTGGAAGCGTGATCTGTCTTTTCTTAACAGGATGTTTATTTCCATAAACATAGGCTCGTACAAGATGGAACAAATTGAAAGTATTTGAAAGGTGAAGAAACTAAATTAATAATTCCATCTCTTGATGGTTGCGGCCTAGCTCCCTAGCCGAAGCCTGTCCAATTAGCCGAAGCTAGCTCTCCTCGTGGCTGCTCCCTGGTCCAGCGGCCTATCCGTTAGCCTCTAGCTATGTCCTCGTGGCTCCCTTCCCCCACCCTCCAACCCCGAAGGAGGCTGGAGCTAACTCTGCTGTCTCGCTGTCAACGCTCGTCTGTGACTCCCACAGTCTAACTTGAACACACACGTACATAGGAGATGTCTGTCTCAGCATTTATAGTTTAACAAGTATAAACTAATATCTATAGGTTATAACCAAATGCAAGTCAAAGTCATTGACTTCTTACACCCTGTGTCTCTCCACTAGTCTCTGAAAGGTGATGGAGATGGTCTTCTCACTGTGTCCCCTGTGTCTCTTCCAGCCTCTGAACGGAGAAGCGGACGGTGCCGCTGCCGGTGTGGACGGCCTGATGGCGTGCCGTACGCGCTCCAAGCGGCCGTTGCGCGACGTGCCCCTGGGGCAGCTGGAGGCGGAGCTGCGTGCGCCGGACATCACGCCCGACATGTACGACCACGCCCCGCCGCTGCTGGAGGAGGACCGGCACTGGAGCCGCTGGCTGACGGGCCTCATGGATTTGGACAACGGAGGTCAGAGTTCAGCGTTTCCCGTGGAGTTGGCTCGTAGCTAATAATACTAATTATAATAATAAATTTTATTTGGAGGCGCCTTTTTAAAACACTCAAGGTCACCTTATACAGGGCATAAAAACAAAACAAGACAGTCAAAGTAAAAAAATAATAATAATAAAAAAAAAAGTGTCTGTCTGTCTCTAGGGGTGGGAATCACCAGAGGCCTCACGATACGATACTATCACGATACTTGAGTCACGATACACGATAGTATTGCGATACTCAATATATTGCGATATGCTGAGTATTGCGATATTAATATTGCGATATATTGCGATTTATTACTTTTTTTCAACTGCAAAGTAACACTTTGTCAACATGTTTTATCTAATAAAATAAAGTTCAGTCTGTTCATCTCACTTCAATCATTTTTATTGCAGAACATGGTATTTTCTCAAGCAGACAGATGTCAACACTGTAATCTGTGTTGCATGTACCTGACAAACTGAACTGTTTGTATTACAGTCATATTCCAACTTAACTGAATGCACACGTGTGTGTGGACTACTGTACTATTACAGGTATTGAAATGAACAATGCAACTTCCTTATACAATTTTCCTTATATATATATTTTTTTTTAATAAATAAATATCGATACTTGGTGTCCCTGTGTCCCTGTATCGCCACGCAAAGTATCGCGATACTACTATGTATCGATATTTTCCCCCACCACTATCTGTCTCTCTCTCTCTCTCTCTGTTTCTCTCTCACTCTCTTCTCTCTGTCTGTCTCTCTCTGCCTCTGTCTGTCTCTCTCTCTCTCTCTCTCTCTCTCTCTCTCTCTCTCTCTCTGGTGAGAAAGCCTCTCTTAGGGACAGAACAGCAGAGCAGTGCTGTCTCTGCTTGGGTAGGGAGGCAGAGGAACCACCTCTGATCTTCTCTTCTCCACACAATGAGAACAAAGTGGAGAAGAGAAGTGTAAAGAGGATACATGATGGATTTCACAAGCTTTCACCCGTCTGTCTGCTTTCACCTGTCTGTCTGTACTTTCACCTGTCTGTCACAATACTCATAACTACTCAAAATGTGACTATTCATAATGTCACAATATTCATAAGTACTCAAAAATGTGACTTCATAATGTCTCAATATTCACAACTATTCATAATGTCACAATATTCATAATGACTATTTAATATGAATATATACATGTTACACCACTACAGATTATTTTGTGTGTGTAAGTAGTTATTTCTACTTAAAGGAACACGCCAACCTTTTGTGAAATTCGCTTATTTGCCATCTAGCCTGGAGTTAGACAAGCAGATACCATTTTCTTCTCTGTGCATGCATTAGGCTTAAGGAACAGCCGCACTGTTATCCTAGCTTAGCGTCATTCACTGGAAGTAGGTGTGCCAGTGTAGCCTAGTTCCCAACAGTCACCCCCAATACACTCCAAATACAACTCCAAAACTTTCCTGTAAACATGTTGTGACCTGTGTATTTACCACATGGAGATTTTTTTTGTGACATTTTCGTTTTCTAAGCAGATATATACTTGAATAATTTTTTTTGCCGAACCACTGCTGTCTGGTCGCAGTGATTTCATCACCTCAAAAGCAATTTTTTTTTTACATGGCTTTTGAGGTGATGAAATCACTGCACCCAGGCAGCAGTGGTTCTGCAAAAAGATTGTTCAGAGGATATCTGCTTAGAAAACGAAAATCTCTAATTTAAAATATATATATATATATTTCTCCATATATACATAAATATATTTATATTTTAGCATGATATTATGAATAGTTATGAATATTGTGACATTATGCATAGTGTGACATATGTCTGTCTCCCTCATTCATGTCCACCTCTCTTTATTGTCCTCCTCTCAGAGGACGGGGATGACGATGATGACCCCGAGTACAACATCCCGGAGGATCTGGACGAGCCGGACCAGGAGGACTACCGGACTGACCGGGCCGTACGCATCACAAGTAGGTCCTCAATGTCCTCACTGTCCTCTCTGTCCCTACTGTCCTCACTATCCTCTGTCCCCACTGTCCCTACTGTCCTCACTGTCCTCTCTGTCCTCACTGTCTCCACCATCCTCACAAAATGTATTTTACTTTGGATTTGTTCCACTTTACTCTGCAAACTGTCAATGTTTTTCCTTTTTTCTTTCTTTACAGAAAAGGAAGTGAATGAACTGCTGGAGGAGCTGTTTGATACAGTGAGTAGCAGTGAAGTATTACAGCAGTAACCTTTTAACACTTTGAGTGCCACGCCCGAGAATATTTGGGTTATATATATATATATTTTTTTAATTAGCGATCTGAAATCATATTGCATCACGCGAGCCTACCGTTGGAGATCCAGGGACCGCCGGCGCTCAGATCTGAAAAAAGCGCCCCCTATCGTCTCCCAGATGGTAAATCACCCTTTTGGAATGGACTCAATGAAAGTGAATGGGAGAACGGATTTCTGACTCCACATTTTACTTCTCACTGATGCAGCCGGGGTCTACCAGAGTTCATTCTGGAGTCTCTGAGCCGCGCGGATCATGTGTTCTACTGTATACACGGTTGATCAATACATTTATCGATTTTTTTCGAATGGCGATCGGAAATTGGAATAAACCATTTGGATACCATCTGACCTCAGGTAAGGAAGCTATGTTATCAGTGTTAGGATAATCAGACTCGTTTTCACGGAGATATAAGCGTTTCCACTATATGTGATATAGCTGTTTTGACTGTAAAAGCCATGAGGAAATAACAGCAGCGATTATCAGCGCACGGCACTGATATACCATATTACCATATCGTCCGATATTATATCGGCGGCCGATATATCGTGCACCACTACACTCAGGCTTTCTCTTTCCAATGTGAATCCCAACTAATCCCTGTCCTTTGTGGCTCTTTGGCCCGCCTCCTTTTTCGTGGGCTTTAACTGTGAAGTGAACGGGCCCTTCTGCTCCCGTACCCTTCACTGACGACCAGCGAGGGAAGTGGCTCTCCGTATCCAGGGTCACCTGGTGAAGTATGACACGGTCTGATTGATGTCCATTCTTCTACTGCTGTTAACCCTTTCAGCTCCAGGACGAGCTGGGAGTGAGTGAGCTTGAGGAGGAGGAGGAGGAGGAGGATGAAGAGGAGGTGCTGCAGAATGTGCTTAAATACAATGTGCCCCAGGCTATACGGTAACCATGTAATACATGTGTGTGCTCTCTCTCTCTCTCTCTCTGTCTCTGTCTCTCTCTCTCTCTCTCTCTCTCTCTCTCTCTCTCTCTCTGTCTCTCTCTCTGTCTCTCTCTTTCTCTCTCTCTCTCTCTCTCTCTCTGTCTCTCTCTGTCTCTGTCTCTCTCTTTCTCTCTCTCTCTCTCTGTCTCTCTCTGTCTCTCTCTCTCTCTCTCTCTCTCTCTCTCTCTCTCTCTCTCTCTCTCTCTCTCTCTGGTGAGAAAGCCTCTCTTAGGGACAGAACAGCAGAGCAGTGCTGTCTCTGCTTGGGTAGGGAGGCAGAGGAACCACCTCTGATCTTCTCTTCTCCACACAATGAGAACAAAGTGGAGAAGAGAAGTGTAAAGAGGATACATGATGGATTTCACAAGCTTTCACATGTCTGTCTGTCTGCTTTCACCTATTTATTTCAACTATTTATTATTAATAGTTATGCATATTGTGACATCATGAATAGTGTCACATTGTGAATAGTGTCACTATTCGTTTTTCCCCGTATCTCCCAACCATATCATATCATAGAACCAATGCTCTCAAGAAAACTGCAATGTATAGAGCCATAACATATTGGAATAGGATCCCATTACAAGGACAGTTTAAAAAAGAAACTTAAAGGAGCCATAATCCGGAAGGAAATCAATATATGTCATATATGTCATGCATGAGTGTAGCTGCAGCCATGTTATCCAAACTTCTTCCGTTTACTTTGTTTTTGTTTTAAAGGTATGGTGAAATGGATTCACCTATGACCTTTTGTTAGATTTTTTTACTGATTTTGTATGTGATATATGACTCTTTTATAATTAATGTTTCATATTTGTATGTGTATATCTGTGAGGACCCCAGGAAGAATAGTCAACACGTCGATGATGACTAATGGGGATCCTAATAAACATAAACATAGTAGAGTATCCTGAACTCTCGTCTAGCCAGCATGCTAATGGAGCGTTTTGTCCTGTAACCTCTTAGTTTTGATATGAATATTGTGACATTAGGAATAGTTATGAATAGTGTGAAATCATGAATAGTGTGACATTATGAATAGTTATAAATATTGTGACATTATGAATAGTGTGACATTATGAATAGTTATAAATATTGTGACATTATGAATAGTGTGACATTATGAGTAGTTATGAATATGCTAACGGAGAGTTTTGTCCTTTTACCTGTTAGTTTTGATGCGCCGCTAGCCAGCATGCTAACGGAGCGTTTTGTCCTGTTACCCGTTAGTTTTGATGCGCCGCTAGCCGGCATGCTATCGGAGCGCCGGCGTGCAGTGAGGCAGCAGTATGAGGCTCTGCAGCAGAAGAGGGCCCTCCAAGACACCCCCGGTTACCCCCCTGATGCCCCCACCTCCACCTCCGCTTCCTCCCATGGCGCTGGCACCCAGCACGCCTCCGCTTCACTGGTGGTCATGCAAGGCCAGCTCTGCCCCGCCCTCTGCCCCTCCCTCGTCCTCGACCGCGCCCAGAAGCTACAGTTGCAGCAGCAAGTCCAACAGGTAGGCACGAGAGCAACCTCTGTCTATTTGCTGGGGGCTGACATCTTGGTTAGAATGTAAAATTAGCTATTTTCACACGCAGGTCTGAATTCATACTGGCAGCGCCCCGCCTGACCCGTCGACTCGGACCCATGGGACCTACCGAGCTAGCTCCCACTGGGTCTGAATGCGGCACATTGAGAAATTAACCCTTTCACTACCACTCTACCAAAGGGGTTAACCCTTTCACTGCGTCACTACAGAAGGTTAACAAGTAGCTTGTCTCTGCCAAAATGGTCGTCAATAAAGTCAGTTTGACTTACCATGGTAAAATGTGAAATGTCCTGAAAAAGTATCGGCACATCTCTGGTCAGCACTGAATTTAAAATAGTCTGTCTGTCTGTTTGTCTCTCTCTCCTCTCTCCTCTCTCTCTCTCTCTCTCTCTCTCTCTCTCTCTCTCTCTCTCTCTCTCTCTCTCTCTCTCTCTCTCTCTCTCTCTGGTGAGAAAGCCTCTCTTAGGGACAGAACAGCAGAGCAGTGCTGTCTCTGCTTGGGTAGGGAGGCAGAGGAACCACCTCTGATCTTCTCTTCTCCACACAATGAGAACAAAGTGGAGAAGAGAAGTGTAAAGAGGATACATGATGGATTTCACAAGCTTTCACCTGTCTGTCTGCTTTCACCTGTCTGTCTGCTTTCACCTGTCTGTCTGTCTGTCTGTCTCTGTCTGTCTGTAGTGGTGTAATGAGCACATTCTGGTCACCACTAGATTTAAAATGATAAGCACATCTGGTCAGCACTAGATTTAAAACGATAAGCACATCTGGTAAGCACTATATTTACAATGATAAGCACATCTCTGGTAAGTTCTCAGGCATTAAAGCGTTCCGTCTTGCGACGGATTTCCGTCAATTTGATTATATTTATATAATATTTTGATTTATATTTAAAAAAAAATATTTTAAATATAAAGTTTGCCAATAGGGATGTATCGGTAGTATTGGTAGTAGTCGTAATAGTAATCCAGTCTATTTTTTTTTATTTTCTAAAAAATAAACTAGTTCAACACAGGTAACCACTTTTGCTTAATTTCTTTGATGGCTCAAATGTATGCTCTAGTGTCTAGTCGATTTTGTGTTTTGAGCACAACGTTCATCATAGATCTAGCTTCTTAATTTTGCTCTCAAAGTGCACCAGATTGATGCATTTAACTTTAAAACTAAAAAAAATTAAAAAAGGTTCACCCACCACCACAGTCTCACTAAATCCTGTGGGAAACACTGAGGATTCAAATTTTGTTTACGGCTGTGGGCGAAACGTGTTTAGACCCTTGTTTGTATGATAACAAGCCTTTTAGTTCATGGTTCAAAGTAATGGGAAAAGGGTGCTAGCTTGCCATCAATCAGAAACTAGCCACAAGACTTGCATTCACGCTCTCCAGCACACAGCCTCTCTGCCTGGCACAACAACCACAACAGTAGGGTCTATAGTCACAGTCAGGACAGTAGGCTCTACAAGTAGGCTCCCTTAAAACGGTAACGCTATTAAAAAAAAAAGAAAAACAGTGGAGGTTAAAATAAGAATATGACTTGGCCTGAAAAAAACAGTCGGGAGATTTTTTTGCTTTAATCCCTGAGTTCTAGATGTAATGCATGAATGCATATGGGAAACACAACTTTACAGATTTGTCAATTGAAACCAAGTAACCGATTCTTTGACAAAGTCCTGTGACTACAAATCTCTTTTTCAAAGGTCATGTTTTATTTTTTTTGGAAATTGTTCAGAGCTAGTTTTCTGGTTCCCTTCTCTCCTCTGTCTCTAGCTGAGAGGTTGATGCTGGTTCCCTTCTCTCCTCTGTCTCTAGCTGAGAGGTTGATGCTGGTTCCCTTCTCTCCTCTGTCTCTAGCTGAGAGGTTGATGCTGGTTCCCTTCTCTCCTCTGTCTCTAGCTGAGAGGTTGATGCTGGTTCCCTTCTCTCCTCTGTCTCTAGCTGAGAGGTTGATGCTGGTTCCCTTCTCTCCTCTGTCTCTAGCTGAGAGGTTGATGCTGGTTCCCTTCTCTCCTCTGTCTCTAGCTGAGAGGTTGATGCTGGTTCCCTTCTCTCCTCTGTCTCTAGCTGAGAGGTTGATGCTGGTTCCCTTCTCTCCTCTGTCTCTAGCTGAGAGGTTGATGCTGGTTCCCTTCTCTCCTCTGTCTCTAGCTGAGAGGTTGATGCTGGTTCCCTTCTCTCCTCTGTCTCTAGCATGTGCAGCTGTTGACCCAGGTCCACCTTCTCAGCGCCCGTGTGGAGCTCCTGCACCAACACGCCTGCATCACCAAACAATACCTGGTCAGTCACACCCCCAGAGACTGTGGTCTCTCTCTCTCTCTGTCTCTGTCTCTGTCTCTGTCTCTGTCTCTCTCTCTGCCTCTGTCTCTCTCTCTCTCTCTCTCTCTCTCTCTCTCTCTCTCTCTCTCTCTCTCTCTCTCTCTCTCTCTCTTTCTGGTGAGAAAGCCTCTCTTAGGGACAGAACAGCAGAGCAGTGCTGTCTCTGCTTGGGTAGGGAGGCAGAGGAACCACCTCTGATCTTCTCTTCTCCACACAATGAGACCAAAGTGGAGAAGAGAAGTGTAAAGAGGATACATGATGGATTTCACAAGCTTTCACATGTCTGTCAGTCTGTCTGCTTTCACCTGTCTGTCTGTAGTGGTGTAACATCTATATATATTAATATAAAATAGTCATCGAGACATTGTGAATAGTTGTGAATATTGAGGCATTATGAATAGTTGTGAATATTGAGACATGAATAGTGTCACATTATGAATATTGTGACATGCATATTGTGACATTATGAATAGTGTAAAGAGGATACATGATGGATTTCACAAGCTTTTGTCCTGTGTCTTACTGTCTGTCTGTCTTTCTGTCTGTCTGTCTTACTGTCTGTCTGTCTTACTGTCTGTCTGTCAGCATCTCACCTCATTTCTGTTCCGTCTTTCTCCCACAATGCATTAGTTCCTGCCCCCAACATAACACACGCACACTCTGTTATCAATGGATGCTTAACCCCATATTTCCCCCAATGAAACCAGTTTATTCAGAAAATTAATCAATGGAAGGAAAATAGAGACGCCGATCCTGTTCCTCATCCCTGACACTGATATTCGGCCACCTAAAATTTTCGGCCGAAAATGGTTCAAAAAGGTACTTTCGGCTTTTGGCCGAAAGGGTTTTAGCACCAAAAAAATATCACAGAATGTCAAAGAACAGGGTTACGTTCGTAACCTAACGTGTTGTTGTGATGACATAATCAAAACGCGGCTTCAGTCATTACATGTGCAGCGTGTAACGTGAGCTCTTCAGTCCTGCGTTCTACAGCCTGTGATAACTCCTCTTGCGAGTCGCGCTGTTTCTATGTAAACTCCACGAGCAACACGTCCAATAAATGCGTCTTTAACATGCTTTATATCCTCGCCATTACTACACCCCCGTCGCGGTTAAAAACCTTTTTAACTAACGTTAGCGTTAAGCTAGCTAACAACGCTTCCATTCCTCACTTTCACTAGTCTCTCTTAAGCTACGTCATCCCCCGCTAATAGTCACGGGAAATGTAGTAAATACAACAGTCCTTCCATGTAGGCTAGAACGCCGTGAATTATGACAGTAGCCACTACAGTAACATCATTAAGTCCGCTATAAGCTATTCTCCCTCTCGTGTGTGTGTCTTTATGCAGATCTTTATGCAGTTTTAAAGCACCTTGGCTTTGTTCTGAATGCACTTTGTTGTAGTTATCCTACAGAGAAAAGAAAATGCACTTGACTTTAATGCACATCTTTGTATGCAAAGAGAAAATGTTTAAATTGTACAATCTTTCAGCAGTCAGTCTGGAATTAATGTATGCATTCAAAAGTGCTGAATAAATGTTTTATGGACCCATAATAGTCATTATTAATATTATTTTTTTTTAAACTTTATTTTTTAGTGTTTATCGCTTTTCTGGTCAAGCATGACCGACAGTTGTAGGGTGAAACGGGAGAGAGATCAGGGGGAGACATTCGGCAAATGACGGCGAGTCCGGGAATCGAACTCGGAGTCAACCAGATCCGTGACGCAGCACGGAGTCCCGCGACGCAGCGCGGTAACATGGTGTGCTACTGGAGCACCCCCATTATTAATATTATTTAAGTTGAGTTTTGCCATAATCATGTATTTTGCCATAATCGGGTAGCTGAACAAAAAATATATACATTATATATATATATTTTATATTAATAATTTTCGGCCATTCGGTTTTCGGCCAACTGTTTCCTATTATCGGTTTCGGTTCGGTGCATCCCTAATAAATATTCCTCATAAACAAAATAAGACTAAACACAAGTCTCTCATTGACTCTCATCCATGACAGTTCCTTGTGCATTTTTTCAACACTGTTTCTAATTGAGCTATGCAATGCAAGTCTTGCAGCTCTATTTTGAGTAAGCTGTATTTTATTTAAGTCTCGTTTAGATGCATTTGACCAGATTTCTGTCATTACTGTACTCTATCTATACTGTCATTCACACTCTCTGGTTCCACCGCCTCCAGGACGAGTTGCAGCAGTTTGCCGGGCGGCAGGAGGAGAGCCGTCTCCCCGGGCAGCCAGGCTTCGCCAGCAGCTTCAGGTCCTGTAACCTCCGCGGGGCTGTGGACCTCATCCGGGAAGTCCAGGAGAAGAGCAGCACCACCAGAGAGCCCCGTGCTGCCAGCAACCCCTGGTTCCCCAGGATCAGCACCACTATCAGCAGTAAGGCCTTGTGTGTTTTTTTTGCAGTGTAATAGATGCTTGGAGGAGGCAGTGGTCATGGCTCCTGTGATGCTGTGTAGGCTTGCTGCGGTAGTCTGTGATTCCGGCATGGCTCCTGTGATGCTGTGTAGGCTTGCTGTGGTAGTCGGTGATTCCGGCATGGCTCCTGTGATGCTGTGTAGGCTTGCTGCGGTAGTCAGTGATTCCGGCATGGCTCCTGATACTGTGTAGGCTTGCTGCGGTAGTCGGTGATTCCGGCATGGCTCCTGTGATACTGTGTAGGCTTGCTGCGGTAGTCGGTGATTCCGGCATGGCTCCTGTGATACTGTGTAGGCTTGCTGCGGTAGTCGGTGATTCCGGCATGGCTCCTGTGATGCTGTGTAGGCTTGCTGCGGTAGTCAGTGATTCCGGTGCTACTCCGGTACTGACTTGCCCACCGGTCTATGTTTTTTTATTTAGTTCATTTTCGCCAGTGCCCACATTCATCAAATGAAAAACTTTTATTTGTAAAATACTAAGCGTGTTATCAATACTTAGTCAGAGAACATTATGAACTGAACGTGTCTGCGCAGACAGCAGAGCTATTTTATAGGGTTGTGCAGCAGACTCTCAGTACAGCGTAGCTTACACA
The DNA here is from genome assembly GCF_963971535.1 of Notolepis coatsorum. NCBI lineage: Eukaryota > Metazoa > Chordata > Actinopteri > Aulopiformes > Paralepididae > Notolepis > Notolepis coatsorum. The sequence continues at coordinate 15,658,562 of NC_140183.1, read as the reverse complement.
GTGTTGATGTTCAGAGGCTGTGTTGTGCTTTGTTTCTATACTGTAGTTCTTCTCTCAGTGTTGTTGTTCAGTGTTCTCTGTGTGTTGTGCTTTGTTTCTATACTGTAGTTCTTCTCTCAGTGTTGTTGTTCAGTGTTCTCTGTGTGTTGTGCTTTGTTTCTATACTGTAGTTCTCAGTGTTCTCTGTGTGTTGTGCTTTGTTTCTATATTGTAGTTCTCAGTGTTCTCTGTGTTATTGTGCTTTGTTTCTATACTGTAGTTCTCAGTGTTCTCTGTGTGTTGTGCTTTGTTTCTATACTGTAGTTCTCAGTGTTCTCTGTGTGTTGTGCTTTGTTTCTATATTGTAGTTCTCAGTGTTCTCTGTGTGTTGTGCTTTGTTTCTATACTATAGTTCTCAGTGTTCTCTGTGTGTTGTGCTTTGTTTCTATACTGTAGTTCTCAGTGTTCTGTGTGTTGTGCTTTATTTCTATACTGTAGTTCTCAGTGTTCTCTGTGTTATTGTGCTTTGTTTCTATACTGTAGTTCTCAGTGTTCTCTGTGTTATTGTGCTTTGTTTCTATACTATAGTTCTCAGTGTTCTCTGTGTGTTGTGCTTTGTTTCTATACTGTAGTTCTCAGTGTTCTCTGTGTGTTGTGCTTTGTTTCTATACTGTAGTTCTCAGTGTTCTCTGTGTGTTGTGCTTTGTTTCTATACTATAGTTCTCAGTGTTCTCTGTGTGTTGTGCTTTGTTTCTATACTGTAGTTCTCAGTGTTCTCTGTGTTATTGTGCTTTGTTTCTATACTATAGTTCTCAGTGTTCTCTGTGTGTTGTGCTTTGTTTCTATACTGTAGTTCTCAGTGTTCTCTGTGTGTTGTGCTTTGTTTCTATACTGTAGTTCTCAGTGTTCTCTGTGTGTTGTGCTTTGTTTCTATACTATAGTTCTCAGTGTTCTCTGTGTGTTGTGCTTTGTTTCTATACTGTAGTTCTCAGTGTTCTCTGTGTGTTGTGCTTTGTTTCTATACTGTAGTTCTCAGTGTTCTCTGTGTGTTGTGCTTTGTTTCTATACTGTAGTTCTCAGTGTTCTCTGTGTGTTGTGTGGCCTGCAGGTTGTGCCTTCCCGCTGCTGCCTGCTGATACTGCCTGGCTGCTGGCCACCCGCTCCGTCTTCCTGTACCCAGAGCTGCTACCACACTGCAGCCTGGACCCCGCCCTACACCCCCCACGCTCACGGAAGATGTACACTAGTGGAGAGGACTGGTACTGACAACAACTTATGCACATACACACAGTCACACATACACACGTGCACAGGGATGGAATGATTGATGTAAATAAATATATATGTTTGTCACCGTTGTTGGTATGGTATTGGTACAATGTAATTGTGATCTTTCTCCTCAGTCTAATAGTGCCTTTGTCCTCAGTCTAATAGTGCCTTTGTCCTCAGTCTAATAGTGCCTTTGTCCTCAGTCTAATAGTGCCTTTGTCCTCAGTCTAATAGTGCTGGGCCTGAAGCATTTCGAGGACACAGTGTTTCCTGACGACCTCATGTCCACTCACCTCGTCTGCAAGAAGCAGAAGCTGCTACGTCAACGTGTTGCTGAGATGTGTGGAGCCAACGCTCTCGCAGGCAACGTCATCAAGGTCCGTGTCTTCATCTATCACTACACTATAACCCTAACCCTAACCCAACGCCCCCGCAGGCAACGTCATCAAGGTCCGTGTCTTCATCTATCACTACACTATAACCCTAACCCTAACCCAACGCTCCCGCAGGCAACGTCATCAAGGTCCGTCTCTTCATCTATCACTACACCATAACCCTAACCCAACGCCCCCGCAGGCAACGTCATCAAGGTCCGTGTCTTCATCTATCACTACACTATAACCCTAACCCTAACCCAACGCTCCCGCAGGCAACGTCATCAAGGTCCGTCTCTTCATCTATCACTACACCATAACCCTAACCCAACGCCCCCGCAGGCAACGTCATCAAGGGCTGTAGCGAATGTCATTTTTTAACATTTAAAGCTTCTATTGAAGTATTCGAACGAAGCTTTGAATGTCTGTCATCATAGCTTATGACTTAATCACATTTTTTTTTTATATATCCTCAATTTGAATAAAGTGATTAATCTGATTAAAATTAGTATTTTTTTTTATTAAATCAACTTTCTTTAATGAATATCATCAACATAAATAATCCAATAAGGGCACGTTGGTACGAAAGTGATGGTGACGTCTTGATGGAGCGCAGAGTGCCAAGCGGATGCAGATAGGCTACATCATTTATGATAAATGTTTTATAAAATATTTTATGACTAGTCATATACTATAATAGTATAATACTATAACATTAGTGTAGCCAAATTTGTATCTGCAACTGTGAAGAAAAACCCCATTGGTTTAATGAATGGATAAAATCTAAAAAGAAATTAAGAATAATTTTTTGTTTGTTTTTTTGTTAAAAAAAATCGAATGTTGATTTAGAACGAATGTCAACATTATGAATGAAGCTTCGAACTATTCGGTACAGCCCTAGTGGTGTATCAACTAACACACACACTGCACCAGCGTGGTGTATAAACTAACACACTGCACCAGCGTGGTGTATAAACTAACACACTGCACCAGCGTGGTGTATAAACTAACACACTGCACCAGCGTGGTGTATCAACTAACACACACACTGCACCAGCGTGGTGTATCAACTAACACACTGCACCAGCGTGGTGTATCAACTAACACACTGCACCAGCGTGGTGTATAAACTAACACACTGCACCAGCGTGGTGTATAAACTAACACACTGCACCAGCGTGGTGTATAAACTAACACACTGCACCAGCGTGGTGTATAAACTAACACACACACTGCACCAGCGTGGTGTATCAACTAACACACTGCACCAGCGTGGTGTATAAACGAACACACTGCACCAGCGTGGTGTATCAACTAACACACTGCACCAGCGTGGTGTATCAACTAACACACTGCACCAGCGTGGTGTATAAACTAACACACTGCACCAGCGTGGTGTATCAACTAACACACTGCACCAGCGTGGTGTATCAACTAACACACTGCACCAGCGTGGTGTATAAACTAACACACTGCACCAGCGTGGTGTATCAACTAACACACTGCACCAGCGTGGTGTATAAACGAACACACTGCACCAGCGTGGTGTATAAACTAACACACTGCACCAGCGTGGTGTATAAACTAACACATTGCACCAGCGTGGTGTATCAACTAACACACTGCACCAGCGTGGTGTACTGACTATTAGTTACTTACTCTGGTGGTCTATAATGGGATGAGGAACTTGCCTTGGGAGCTGATAAAATGGCCTCTGACCACTGAACTGTAACTAACTGTACACTAACGACGGAGGATAGTGTTATATATTATTTTTTAATAGAGAATCATCATTCATCTGTGTCAAATTCATTCATTTGAGATACGATGTTGTCTTTTTTGTTTGGGTGTATGTGTAATGGTGGTGTAGTGGTTAACACTGTCGCCTCACAGCTATGAGGTCCAGGGTTCGATTCCCGCTTGGGGACCAGGTTTCCGCGTTTGCCAGGTACCCAGGTGGGGTATCTCCCAGGCCTTTCTGTGTGGAGTTTGCATGTTCTCCCCGTGTTCGCAAGAGTTTCCCCTCCCGATGAGATAAACCCAATGGAAAAACATGCACAACAGATCGCTAAGGCTGTCACGTTCCCTGACGAAGACGGACAGGAGCACTTGGATTGGTCCCCGGGGCGCGGCCCCACGCCGCAGCCCCTATCTGCTCCCGGCTGCCCTTGGGGGGAAGGGCGATGGGATGGGTCAAGCGCAGAGACTCAATTTCATCGGCGACCCAAAATAAAATAGCATGCGTGTGCTCCTGTGTGTGCCGCCCATCACATGTGTGTGTCACTGCATGATGAATAAAGACTTCTTCAAAAGTCCAGTTTATAATGTTGTTCATTAACACTTTCAGTGCCGGCCATTAACATGGTAAAACATGGTTAAATGCCAGCACCCACTTCAATGATAGCGCTGTGAACGCATAATCTCTGTCTTAAATTATGGCTATGTGTCTAATCTGCCCGTCGCTTATCAATGACTTGTTTGCAGTCAACATTGTCGAAACGGATTGTTTTTTAATCGGTTCATTTCCGTTTTATAGCATTTTGAAAAGCCCTCGTTTTCAAGGAAAATATAAAGATTCCGTGATAAAAGGCATTTACTGGAATATTCTGGCATACACAAACACGTTGTAATTTTTCTGCCTAATTATGATTCGTTTTCAAATAAACGCTAGATTATCGATAGTATATGTGTACTTATGCACGCTATAGAGGAGATCTGAAAAATCGATTCTCTCATTTCCTCATCAGCGATCACAGCCACACACACACACATGCATAGGGCAAACGCTGATATATAGGTGAAAATAGCTCTGATTATCCTAAGACTGGTAAAATAAATGCCTTACCTGAGATCAGATGTTATCCAAAAAGATTATTCCAATTCCTGATCGCCATTCCAAATATCGATCACGCTTATTGATTACAGTGTTGGGTACTGTAAATACATAATCCACGCGTTTTCCGGCCCGGAGAGCACAATGGATTCTTCAGTTGGCCTTGACGGAAAAGTAAAATGAGGAAACTGCCCCCCCCCCCCCCCCCCCCCCTTCGTCAGTCTAAAGTAATGGGGTGCAGTTACACAGGGAGAGACGATAGGGGGCGGTATCTTCCCAATTGAGCTCAGAGAGAGTCTGCAACACTAACCTGAGGCTCGATTGATGAAATATGAATTCAAATCGCCAATAAATAAAAATACGACAAACAAACGCTATATAGCGTTGGCGGGCACTCAAAGGTCGGCATGAATTAACGACAAAAAGCGTGGCTAGCATTCAAAGTGTTAAACATCATATGTAATACTTTGTCTTGCAGGTGTTTTGCCAGAGCAGAGTGGTGCCTGATATGCCTGCTGCCTGCATACGAGTCCTGCCTGGAGACGGGTGCCCTGCTGTAGAGAGGGAGACGTCTGTCATGCCAAAGTGGCTCAAGGTCACATACTTTCTAATCACTGACTCAGACACTTTTATTAACCTCTTTAGCCCGAGCGGTCCGGTGGTGACCTGCAAATGACATCACGCCATAAATCCATCTCTACAGACTGTAGGAATTTATGTTGTTTTTTTCTTCAAATGTAGCCAAGAGTAAAGACCCTAACCCTGTCAAAACAGCAGTCACATTGTATATTTTCAGCAATACGTTTTTGTTTACCAATAGGTTAGTGTTATTAGTGAAATATGAGTTTTGGAAATGTATTCAGAAACTAGTGAATATCCGTGCCGCCATTTTGTTTGTAGTCATATGAGGAGAGGAGACCCAGGGCTTTCGAATGGCGTTGGAATTTGGGCGACTGGGTGGCGTAGCGGAGATTGCGCTTGTCACCAATGCAAGAGGCTGCGGTCTCGACTCCGGAGTCAGCATTGCCTGCGGCTTGGGCCAGTCTTCGTACTATCTCAATTGGCAGAGGTAGCGGGTGGAAAGTCGATGGGTGGGGATTGGACGTTGTGGACAGCGACTCCTACAGGTCGGTTTGGTGACGCCTGTACAGCAGAGTCAGGAAGTATCGGGGGCAGCGTGAGCCTCCCACGCGTTACTCCTCGCCACTGAGAGACAGCGCTGTCTGGTGAAAAGATGCGACAGGCTGCTTCCTCGTGTATCGGAGGGGACACGTGATGCAAGGCTTCTATCCTCACTACAGCCGACCAGTGGGAGGCATAGTCTAGCAACGTTCAAGACAGGGGAGGGGAGAATTGAAGGGGAGAATTGGCGACACGAAATTGGGATGGGAGAAAAATAGAAAAATAAGGAGAAAGTGGATAAAAAGAAAAAGAATGGCGTTGGAATTTCGAAAGCCAGCTCCTGTCAATCAAATTACTTGTGGATTAACTTTTTTATTTATCTTATTTTTTGGGATTATCTACCACAAACCTGAACGTTATTGGCATAAATTAGAACACAGTTAGTTTCTCTACATTTCTGTGAACGTCTAGCAAAAAACGGCGTTGCAATCTGATGAAAAATGGCGGAGGAATCTACATAATAAAAAAGTAACTGTACTTGCAGTAGATTTCATTCACGGTTCTTGCTGCACGCCTGGTGATACTAAATCCAGATAGAACTCTGCCATTGGAAAGAGGAGATTTGGCCCGATCCATAGATGTGCGACTTCATTTATAGGCCTTCTATAATAATATTTCAAATTGCATGTGTCCGGATGGCAGAATTCAGTACTGTATCTACAAAACCTTCTGTTTAATCATCTTCCCTTTATTCATTTCCGTCGGTTTTTTGTAGAAGGTGCTGAACGAGCTCAGTGGCAGTTTTTCATGTCTGGTAACTTTTAGCATGGTGTTATTCACCGTCAAAGATAAAGAAAAAAAATATATACAATTTATATTCTCCTTTGGTTCATTACAATTTACTCAAGCCTAGTAACAGACACAATATTTCTGGGTATACATTCCCTGAGATCCATAGATGTCCCTAGATACCAAGAACATGCAAATGCACCTTGTAGAAGTGGAGCAATATTCCATTTACTTAGGTACCGGTATGTATTTTTAGGCGGATTTTCAGAAAATAGGGCTCAAGGGGTTAATATCAAAAGTCTGATGACAAGCTGTATTAACATCAATAATCTGATGACAAGCTGTCTAAAAGCTGTAATAACATCAAGAGTGATGACAAGCTGTAATAACATCAAGAGTGATGAAGAGCTGTCTAAAAGCTGTTATATCATCAATAGTCTGATGAAAAGCTGTATTAATTAACATCACTAGTCTGATGACAAGCTGTCTAAAAGCCGTATTAATAATAAGAGTCTAATGACGAGCTGTATTGACATGAAGTGTGTAATAAACTACAAACTACAGTGTGTAGAAACAAACGCCTGTTTTCCCCATAGCTATAATATAGAATATACAAATAGCTCCGCAAAGATCATGAATTATTGCGAAAACAGTCACGAAAATCTTGCCTACTGACCGCAGGATGCGTGGCAGAGAGAGTTAATATCAAGAGTGATAACAAGCTGTCTAAAAGCTGTAATTTCACAGAGTCTGATGACAAGCTGTCTAAAAGTCTGAAAAATTGAAAAACATTCAAATGTAACTGTTTACATAAATAATGTCTTTCACCACAATTTCTACAGAATAAAATATCTGTCAAATTGTCTATCAAGTAAAGTACACAGACCAGTACTCTGTATCAGTGAGCACTGTACGATTACGGTGTTTACAGCTTCCTCATTGATCGATATCAGCCTTCATCGTTCTTCCGTGAAGTCTTCTGCGATGTGTCATTTGTTGATGTAACAGCGCAAACACACCCACCAGCCACGCATGCAGTCACTCTCGGGTTCCGTGCAAGAACAGCACGTGTGGCCGGGCACACTGAGTCCGACTTCAGAGCGGGCGAAAGTGCACGGAGGAAGGCACATTTACATTGGAACAACTGTAAATGCCTAGTCTATTGCGAAGTCAGTCCCTGTTTGAAGATTTTTTTAAAGATTTCCAGTTCCAGTGTTCTATTGTCCATTTTGCATGTATAACTAGTTATTATATAATTAATTAGAATGTTAGAATTCATTTTAGAATGATGATCAGTGTGACTGTACTCCTGAAAAAGTATAGTAATATGGTTTATTTGTATTGGGAAAGATACAGACACATTAGCTGGTTGAACAACATCTATATGTGTGGTGGTAATAATGCAGATATTGAGTGCATTTCCGGTACTTTAGTCTCTAAAAAATCTACCTACCTAAAAAAAGAAAAAAATCAAATAACCACATTTTCGACCGTTTTCGGCTTGCCATTGCCCCGACTGCTTTGTTGTTGAATCAAGTCAAATCCTAAGTAAGCATATAATTGTGCGTGTGAACGTTGACATGAAAATAAAAAAGTTTAAAAAAATAAATAAAAAAAATTTATCAGAGCTATCAATAATTTTATCGGGATGACGTCATAATAGCTGGTATCGGCCCGATAATTATCGTGCATCCCTAATTTTTTTACATTTTAAAGTTAAATGCATCAATCTGGTGCACTTTGAGAGCAAAATAAAGAGGCTAGATCTATGATTAACTTTGTGCTCAAAACACAAAATCGACTAGACTGCAGTGCTTTCTCCCTGCAGCTTTTTCCTCAGGTCAGTCTTTTACATTAAGCACCCCCACAGCCCAAATGAAATGATAATTTTTTTGTTATAATAATAATAATAATAATATATATATATATATATTTTTTTAATATATATTCACTAATATATAGTCTAGTTCAGTGGCGCTGCTGAATGCATATAGGGGAAAAATTGCTTAAAATCTTAGTCTCTCTCTCGCTCACGATGATTCTCTACCATTGTCCCCCTGGCAACGGCCGTCAACGGCTGACCCATATATACACGTATAATTACTAGCTCGTCGGCTATCTCTTCCTGAATGTTGATGTTATTTTCCTAACTCTGAGTGACCTTGGCTCTCTGGCTTATCTCATCTTGCTCTTACACACACAGGGTCCATTAAACTATATCTATATAGATATTTACTTTACATACATGTTGTTATAATCATATGGAAACCAGTGATATCTTTCAGCACTCGAAACAAAGTATTCTTACTAGGGCTGACCTTAGATTTTTTTTGGAAGCTTCAGGGCATAGATTCGAAGCTTCGAGATTAAAAAAAATAAAATTTAAAAATTATATGTATATATATATATTATTTTTTTTATCTTGTCGGACTTGTACAGCACTTTGTTCAACTTTGTCAGTGCTGTAAAGTTTAAACCTTTTTAAATCTTAGACAAACAAAACACTTTGCTTTCATGAAATATTGTAAGCCGTCATTTGAGCCTTTATAAAAACAGCACAATGAACACAAATCTGTCAGTGCCGAGTCCGACCTCATCTTAAATAACAAACAGCATTGCTTGTTGTAGTTAACAAAGAGAGGCAGAGTTGATTTGGCAAAAATAAATAAAAACTCATATATATATATATATTTTTTTTTCATTTTTTTAATAATCACATTTTATTTTCATATTCGAATCCCATGCCCATCGAACCAAGCTTCGAAGTATTTAAGACAGCCATAATTCTTACATGTCCTTGGTCAGTCTTACATGGACTTGGTCATTTTTACGTGTACTTGGTCAGTTTTACGTGTACTTGGTCAGTCTTACATGGACTTGGTCATTTTTACGTGTACATGGTCAGTCTTACATGGACTTGGTCAGTCTTACGTGGACTTGGTCATTTTTACGTGTACATGGTCAGTCTTACGTGTACTTGGTCAGTCTTACATGGACTTGGTAAGTCTTACGTGTGCTTGGTAAGCAAAAAGTGGTATCGGATTTAAGTAATGATGGAAAAAAGAGTGAGTATGTAATGATTCCCACAGTTATTAATGGTATTGATAATTGTTTCATTCCTGCAGAGGAGTCAACCAGTCATACACAAGGCAACGATGACATACAGTCAACAACACAGCAACGTCTTACATGAAAAACCATTCCTTCCTCGATACCCCTCGTGGCTGCCCAAAAACTGCATCCTCCGCCTGCACCCCTCCCCCTCCGGTCCCAAAAAGAAGGGCCTAACTGTTGCGCCTAAGCCCTTCGCGTTAGCCCACTCTGCCTCTCTTCCGCCTCTCGCCAAAGCCCCAGCAGACACCGCCAGCTGCCTCGGACCCCTTCCTTCACCAATAAGCCTAATAGCAAAGAACCCAAGCACCCCGCTCCCCGGCGCTCTGCCGGTGAGCCAGGCTTCCGTAGCACCCGTCTACGGGGCCGTGCCTTTGCCCGCTGCTTATCCGGTGTGCGTCCAGCCTGCCGCGCAGTACGTCAGTGGAACCATGGCGTCGTCCTCGGACCTGGTCCGCGCCCCTCCGTCCATCCTCATAGTCTCCCCGCTCACCGCGACATGTGCAATGCAAGGAGTTACGAAACGACCAGGGACGACGCGCAAACGCGCTCCTCGCCGCCCTGCTCGCTTGAAGACGACGCCGCCCCGCAGGCGGAGCCCCGCCACTGCAGCACCAAGGGTAGTTGACAGAAAGGCCAGGGCCCTCGCCTGCCAGAGCACACTCACCAGACCCCTCCTACCGGCGCCACCTCTCGTCTGCCAGTCCAACGTCAGCCTTGTCTTGGAGAGGCCGGCATGTGGCTGGACACAGCCCACCACCCCGAGCCCCGTGACGCACGCAGGTTTCAACCCCAACGGTCTGGACTACATCCTCGTCCAGATGGCCGTCAACGGTTCCTCCCAGACGCTGTGGATGTCCTGCCTGGCGCCCTGCGGTGGAACCGTGGGCCAAAACCTGGTTCCACACACGTCCACTAGCTTCCCTGTTGCAACTCAAAGACTGTGTCCCCCGTCTCAGCCTGTCCCTTGTCCCTTGTTGTCTACGAATGTCCAAAGCGGCTCCAAAGACCATCGGCAGAGTCTCCAGTTGCCTCTGGACCGCGTCCAGCCCAGCTTAGAGGAGCAGTTGCACAGGCTGGTCGAGGGGCTGAAGGAGGTCGAGGGGCAGGAGGAGGAGGAGGAGGAGGGGGGAGAGGAGGAAGGGGAGGGGGAGGAGGAGGAGGGGGAGGGAGAGGGAGAGGAAACAGACTCGTGGGAGAACGTCCAGGGACCTCTCCTCACTCTCTCTGAGTCCTCTGGAAGCCCCTGCCCACTGGATGACCTGGACAGAATGGAAGAGGAGGAAGAGGATGTGGGAGAAGGGGAGGAGGGTGGAGGACAAGAAGAGGAGGAGGACTCGGAGGAGAGGAGGGCGGAGAGGGCGCTAGACCACATGGAGCGTGGCGGAGATGTGAAGGCGGGGGGAGGAGCCGGGAGCGAGCGGGAGGAGTCGTCGGAGAGCTCCACGCTGACGCCCAGCAGCTGTAACTCCTCCCCCCGCAGCTGTAACTCCTCCCCCAGGGTGGAGAGTGAAGAAGAGGAGAGCGAGGAGGAGGAGGGACATTGTACCATAGGGGGCGTCGTGGCGATGAGCGGAGAGACTCACGAGGGAGGGGGGCGTAGCGACGAAGAGGACGGGGAGAGCAGAGAGAGCGGCGGAGGGGGCGGCGACGAGGGAAGGGAGGGGGCGGAGGAGGACCAGGGAGAGGGTGGGGGGAACGAGCAGGGCGGCGGGGCCGAGGACGGGGAGAAGGAGGAAGGAGGACAGAGTGGAGGGGAGAAGGATGACGACGGAGACGGGGAACCGGACAGGCAAGGGGACGAGGAGGAGGAGGAGGACTTTGACGACCTGACTCAGGATGAAGATGAGGAGGAAGTGATGTCCTCTGCCTCAGAGGAGTCTGTCCTCTCTGTGCCAGAGCTGCAGGTGAGGCGAAACTTATTTTTAATTAATTATATATACGTATATATTGAATGGTTCATCAAAGCAATCATTATGTATATCAACATCAATTTAATTATCTGTTAAATTAGGCGTGTATGAACATAATGTGTAGACATATAGTTGTGTACAGTTAAAAGTATTTTTTAGCTAGTTCACAGAGTTGATTATTGGATTATTGGAGCTTGTCTTGTGTGTGTACTAATTCAAGTCTCTAGTTCTTTGTCATGTAATGTTACATGTTATGATGTAAGCACGGTCACAATGTACGTTTTCTGTGGACCCCAGGAAGAATAGCTACTGCAAAGCTGTAGCTAACTGGGGATCCTAATAAACTAAACTAAATATGCAGTCAATTTATTTTATTGTAAGGTTATATCTTTACATATTGTGCATGTCTGCTTTTCCTTTTATTGGTTAGACAGGACTGTTCTCAGCTAAAGAAATTCTTAGTCGAGTAATAGTTAGGGCTGGGTGATAAAACAATAACGATAATTATTGCGATATATTTTTCCTCAATATAAATATGAAACGGGGTCAATAAAAAAAGTAAAATTATTTTTTTTTAGTTTTTTTTTCTAGTTTTTGTGACCTGCAACAGGGCAGCTTTAAAACCAGAGACAGTGGACAGACTTGTCTTTCTTGCCTGCAACTTAAAGTAATGGCTTTGCTTGTCCAAATGTTTGCTTTCTAATTTAAAATACAGTTTGAAACCGTCTGTACACAGTAGGCTATGTGTGCTAATCAGACTTGAGATTTCATTTATTTAATTTATTTTTCATTATTAATGCCAGTTATAAACGTTTTATTGTTATACAGTTCCTGTTCATGTTCTACCTCAGATTTGTGGTTTGGCAAGTAGGCCTAGTTTGTCATGTTCTGACAATAAAGAATATTCTGAACCGGGCGGCTGATTGGCGCAGTGGGCAAGGCGCTCGCCACTAACGCAGGAGATGCTGGTATCGAGCCCAGCTCTCGCCATTGCTACCGGCTGGCCGGTCGTTCATACTAACACAATTGGCAAGTGTTAGAGGGTGGGAAAGCCGGTGGGTGGGGATTGGACGTTGTGGACAGCGACTCCTACAGGTCGGTTTGGTGACGCCGGTGCGGCGGAAGCAGGAAGTAGCGGGGGCAGCGTGAGCCTCCCACACGTTACTCCTCGCCACTGAGAGTTCGAGCTGCTGCGGTGAAAAGATGCGACAGACTGCCTCCTCGTGTACCGGAGGGGACACGTGATGCAAGGCTTCTGTCCTCACTACAACCGACCAGTGGGAGGCATAGTCTAGCAACGTTCAAGACAGGGGAGGGAAGATTTGGATAATACGAAATTGGGATGGGAGAAAAATTGAAAAATGGGGAGAAAAAGTGGATAAAAAAAATATTCTGAACCACAATTAACCTTCTGGTTTATTCAGCTTTCATTCAGCAGCAAAAATAGCCTTTAAACTTGACAGAAAAAATTATTTCATGTATATTGAGATAATTATCTATCGAGTGATATGAAACATTTTATCGTGATAACATTTTTGGCCATATCGCCCAGTCCTAGTCAAGGACTTTGTTAGTTTCATTACATTTTTCATTTCAAACCTTTTATACCTTTATGCAAAAGAGGGGATAATCTCAGTCTTTCGAGCGTGTTGGATGTCATTCCATATAGAATCTCAGTCTTCAGCGCGTGTTGGACGTCATTCCATATAGAATCTCAGTCTTTAGAGCGTGTTGGACGTCATTACATATAGAATCTCAGTCTTCAGCGCGTGTTGGACATCATTCCATGTAGAATCTCAGTCTTCAGCGCGTGTTGGACATCATTCCATGTAGAATCTCAGTCTTCAGCGCGTGTTGGACATCATTCCATATAGAATCTCAGTCTTCAGTGTGTGTTGGACATCATTCCATATAGAATCTCAGTCTTCAGCGCGTGTTGGACATCATTCCATATAGAATCTCAGTTTTCAGGGCGGCTACGTGGCGTAGTGGGCAAGGCGCTCGCCACGAATGCGGAGACGCTGGGCTCGCCTGTTTGAGCCCAGCGCTCCACATTGCTTTCAGTTTAGCTGGTCGTTCATACTAATACACATTGGCCGTATTAGGGGGTGGGAAACTGATGGGTGGGGATTGGGCGTTGTGGACAGCGACTCCTACAGGTCGGTTGGTGCGCCTGCGCAGTAGAATCAGGAAGTGTCGGGGGCAGCGTGAGCCTCCCACGCGTTACTCCTCGCCACTGAGAGATCGAGCTGCGCAGGTGAAAAGATGCGACTGCTGTTACCTCAAGTACCGGAGGGGACTTGTGCTATGTATGACTTAGTCCACATTGCAGCCGGCTTGTGGGAGGCAAGAAACAGCGTTCGTGACAGGGGAGGGTTGAATTGGATGATACGAAATTGGGATGGGAGAAAATATAGAAAATGGGAGAAAAAGTGGATAAAAAAAAAAAAAATCTTAGTTTTCAGCGTGTGTTGGACATCATTCCATATAGAATCTCAGTCTTCAGCGTGTGTTGGACATCATTCCATGAGCTATATGGGCATCAAAGTAAAATACAGCAAACTTGGGGGACCTTAAGAACCAGCCAGTTACTAGAACGGTTTACATAGGTTCTACAATTCTATTCCAACAATGTTGTGATATAATCCTCACTTGCTGCTGTGCCTCTTGACCTTGCAGGAGACTATGAAGAAGCTCACATGGTTGGCCTCGGAGGGGCGGCTGTGTGGTGATGGGGACTCTGAAGAAGACCACTCTCCAAACTCCCCCACCTCCCCGACATCACCCAACTCGCCCGTTTCACAAAACTCCCAGGAGGAGATTTCTGAAGAGGAGGAGGAGGGGCCCGCCAAGGGGGAGGGGCTAGAGGCCGGCGATGGCAGGACGAAGAAGGTGACCGGAGATGAGGATGTGCCTTCAGGGGAAGGGACCCCCAGAGCTAGCGGCAAGGGGACTGGGCGAGGCAGAGGTCAGTTGTTAGTTAGGGTCAGGAGCTTCCCAGTACAACCACAGCCCTCTACTGTATTATAGGAGCTTCCCAGTACAACCACAGCGCTCTGTATTGTAGTCCACTGAGCAGGTGGACGTACAGTGTCTTGTTCTTGTTGTGTCTAGTTGATGGAGCAGGACTCTAGACTTTTTTGAGTGAGTTCATATTTGACTTGGTACAATACATCAAATGGCAACATTTATGTTTAAAGGGGAACTATCTTATAAATGGCCTTTTCCAGTGTTTAGCATTGTTTTCTAGCAATGTGGGGTTGTACCAACACTGTCTATGTCTCAAATTCTCATTTTGGCGCATTCTTCCAGTTCAGATGAGACAAGATCCTCCCCCACTGAACCAAGCCATTCTGAATTTTGGTCCCCTGTAACTGAAGCAGAATTATTTGCATAATGATATGCGTACCTCCGCCCCTTCTGTGGTTTAGTTCCACCACTCACAATCAACAATTCACTCAACAACGGAGCGAGTGGGAATAATGCGGAAGCGGTTTCCCTGTCACTTCCTCAAAAGAGAGGGAGAGACAGACGGATAGATAGAGAGAGGGAGAGAGAGGCTCTCATACGGTGCGACTCGTCTCGGAGCGATCTCTCCTCTGTCTCTCCCCCTGCATTTACACACACGAGAGTCGCGAGTCGAGCCGCTCACACGCGCACACGCGTGCTCTCGGAGCGATCTCTCCTCTCTATCTCTCTCCCTCTCTATCTCTCTCTATCTCTATCTCTCTCCCTCTCTCTCCCTCTTTCTCTATCTCTCTCCCTCTCTCTATATGTCTCTCTCTCTCTCTCTCTCCCTCTCTCTCTCTGTCTCTCTCCCTCTCTCTATATGTCTCTCTCTCTCTCTCTCTCTCTCTCTCTCTCTCTCTGTTTAGCAAATATTTCCCTCCATCAACAAGTGCCAGCTCAGCTGTC
Source organism: Notolepis coatsorum (assembly GCF_963971535.1). Taxonomy (NCBI): domain Eukaryota; kingdom Metazoa; phylum Chordata; class Actinopteri; order Aulopiformes; family Paralepididae; genus Notolepis; species Notolepis coatsorum. Next base: position 15,643,257 of record NC_140183.1, on the reverse strand, counting down.
TCTCTCTCTCTCTCTCTCTCTCTCTCTCTCTCTCTCTCTCTCTCTCTCTCTCTCTCTCTCTCTCTCTCTCTCTCTCTCTCCCCCCCCCCCCCCCCCCAAAGTTATCTGCCAGTGCAGGTGGGTGAGTGCATTGCGAGTATCGGCGGAGCCCAGCCAAAAACAGCTTGGAATCTGGAAGTGCAGCAACTGCTGCTCTACAGTACTTGATTAGAAATACAAAACAATGAATATATATATTTTTTTAAACGTACAGATGTGTTCCATAGACTCACAGGAATTGTGTAAAATTGCCCAAATAGTAGGGGTGTAATGGTACGCGGATACGTACTGTACCGCGTCAATGTGGTCCTCCGGTACAGTACGGGCTGTGCACCGTACGATTGCAACGGTGCGGAACCTTTTTTTGCGGAACTTAAATCCCCCCGGCCCCACGTAATTTATCAACAACACTGCGGTCTGCTGTGAGCATTATAAAACAAACGTGTGTTTAACCGACCGTGAATTAAAGTGTCAATGCTGTTTGTCATTTTAACAGCAGATACTTTCTTAAATGCCATCCTCCCGACAGAGCGGTGTTGACGGGGAGCTCTGATGGGTTCGCTTGGTGGTGTTATTAGCATTGAACAGCTAACCGAAAGCTAGCATTAACTAACGTTAAAGGTTTAGCCATAACGTTACCTTGGCTAAAGTTGGGGCTATTCATAATCCAGCAATAATGGCTGCAGACCTGCAAGCAAAGTACAGCAAGTTGGCAAAGGAGTATTCCAACATAAATCACATTTTCACCAGTAAAGTTAGTCTTTCCATCTCCCGGTAGCTCATGCTAGCTAACCTAGCTCACGTTAGCGTCGTCACTGAACCACCTCGCGTACACAATTAATGACATGTGACAGCCATATCGGTGACAATGTTTAGCTTTTAGTGCCAAATGATAAGAGTCTGAGGCGGAGTCTCAAAAGAGAATGTTGAATATTTATTGTGCAAAAATCACAACAGATCCTCTGTGCTACTTCAACGGAGCCTTCTGGAAACAAGTGCAGCAACGAATAATGTCCGTGTGGATCATTGGAGTAGGGTATATCTGCAGTGCTGCAGCCCCATACTCATTGTATAGATTTGTATTAGTATCATTAACACTTTGGCTGCCTAAGGTTAAATTCATGATATACCATAGATTGCCAGCTCTATTTGTCTATGGAGAAAGTCCCCTTCTTTGCAGGGCTATAACTTTTTAAATTCTATTGCTACATTGCCATTATTAGGGCCCATTCAAAGTCCTATATGTATTGTTCATTGTGTAGCAACGTTAAACTTTTTCATTCACATATTCATAGTAAAGTATGGTCTAATGTATAAGTATGTTTTCATCTCTTTCTGCAGCTTTCTCCAGAACGTGATATATAGCCCCAAATGCATTATATTGATGATGAAATACAGTTTGATGGCAATCAGCGCGATATAAAAAATTCCAACTAGACGTACTTCTAGAAGTTACTACACGTCATCTGATGTTGACCGGATGGGCGAGGGGGCGTTTATAATTCCGTGGGCAGCGTTATACCAATCATCTAATGTGGGTCAAATGTTGATAATAGCAGTTAGTATCGAAGACGGTAACGTTACACGCTGAAACTCACCCCAGTCTCCGCGCGCCGTTGGGCGATCATCGTAGAGTAGAAATCTTATCATTATGGGATATATTTTTACCCGGTCCATCTCCAGCTTGTATAATGGTATATACGTCCAAATCATGTTGTTTATCGAGTTATTGCCAATCGATCACTGTGTAGCGTGACGAGCCAGAGTCCCATGACCTATAGCGAGCGCCCGGAAGTACTACGGACGTCTAGCACAACCTCTATGGCACATCCTGTTTGGCGATTGCGCCGATCGGCCACCAGATGGCGCTCCTGAACCGCCAGAGAGCTCAGTGGGTCCTGCTGGTGGATCTCAGGCCAGCGGAGGGGACATATGAATCAGATCGCAGATTTTTGAAATATTGATATAAGGACGCTGTACAGCGTCCTCCGGCAACTTGAGCATGGCCCGCAATGACGTCAAAAGACGTTTCATGGCAGTCAAAGTGTTAATCAATCACCTGTTGTTGAATAAATACCATTACTTTCTAGTTATTACTAAAAAACAGTATATATAAAACAGTAGCTGTATTAAAAAAAAATAAGTATAATTTATATAATTTTTTTAAATATATATATTTTTTTAATGTATGCACTTGGTATCGCCCCCCCCCCCCCCCCCCCCACTGTACCGAAAAAATACCGAACCGTGACTTCAAAACCGAGGTACGTACCGAACCGTGGATTTTGTGTACCGTTACACCCCTACCAAATAGTGAAAGCAATTAGTAAGATAGTTCCCCTTTTAATATTGTACATGGTCCCCTATAAATAAATAAATACAAAATTATTTCTTCAGTCTAGGAGATCCCTGTCCCAGAGGTTGAAGTTGTCTCGTATCTGGTTCCATTAACGGCTCATTAACCCTGTCATCACCAGGCCGCGCCAGGCCTCCGCCACGCAGCCTCAGACGCAGCCGGCGGCAGGAGGGAACCAGCAAGGACTCGTCTAAACTGCTGCTGCTCTGCGACGACCACATCCTGGACAACGACCCGCTGAGGGAGAGCAAGGATGTGGCCTTCGCACAGGCCTATCTGAACAGGGTGAGGGTGGCACAGGCCTATCTGAACAGGGTGAGGGTGGCACAGGCCTATCTGAACAGGGTGAGGGTGGCACAGGCCTATCTGAACAGGGTGAGGGTGGCACAGGCCTATCTGAACAGGGTGAGGGTAGACCTATCTCACAGGCCTATCTGAACAGGGTGAGGGTGGCACAGGCCTATCTGAACAGGGTGAGGGTAGACCTATCAACAGGGTGAGGGTAGACCTATCAACAGGGTGAGGGTAGACCTATCAACAGGGTGAGGGTAGACCTATCTCACAGACCTATCTGAACAGGGTGAGGGTAGACTTATCAACAGGGTGAGGGTAGACCTATCTCACAGGGTGAGGGTAGACCTATCTCACAGGGTGAGGGTAGACCTATCAACAGGGTGAGGGTAGACCTATCAACAGGGTGAGGGTAGACCTATCAACAGGGTGAGGGTAGACCTATCAACAGGGTGAGGGTAGACCTATCTCACAGGCCTATCTGAACAGGGTGAGGGTAGACCTATCAACAGGGTGAGGGTAGACCTATCTCACAGGCCTATCTGAACAGGGTGAGGGTAGACCTATCTCACAGGGTGAGGGACGTAGACCTATCAACAGGGTGAGGGTAGACCTATCTGAACAGGGTGAGGGTAGACCTGGAATCATCTGGAACAGGGGAGAGATGGCACATTTACCCTCATTTGCAATGCTGTTGAGATTACAACTACAAACAGTTCTTACATTCTCCAGAGGATAGTGGGGTATTGATTTTTAGAGTGAGTGGAGATCATACCAGGAAGCTGGTGCATCAAATGGTAAATGGTGCATTTATATAGCTCTTTTATCCAAAGCACGTTACAATTTGTTCCTCACATTTGACCCATTCACTGATTCACTCACACATTCACACACGGACGGCGGAGGTGACGATGCAAGGTGCCAATCAGGAGCAATTAGGGGTTAAGTGTCTTGCTCAAGGATATGCACTTTGGATAAAAGAGCTATATAGCCTTCCGGTTTGGCGAGGAGCGGGTGAGCAGCTGCAGAACAGAGCTCCCGGTCCAAAATTCAAGAAAGGTAATACAAAGTTATAAAACACGATAAAAAGTAACAACTAGAAGATAAAAGAAAGATGACGAGACCCAGTGCACAAAACTCGAGGAGAAGTGAGAGAAGAGTGACCCCCGACAAAGAAAATACGACGAAAGGAAAGGTACAACACGAGGAGATGACGCAGCAAGTATAACGTTAGACCACAGCGAGGTCTGACTGGAGACGGAGCTACAAGCTAACATGGAAGCTAACACGATGAATATGCAAGTTGGCATTCAGATCAGGCTAGAAGCAATACAGAATGCTAACGATGCTAACGTGCAAATCAACACACAGACTGGACTCGATGCAATACAGAATATTCAGAGGAGCATGGAGGCTAATTCAAAAGAGGTAAAACAGTGGTCAGGTGGCGTAGCGGAGATTGTGCTCGTCACCAATGCAAGAGGCTGCGGTCTCGACTCCCGGAGAGTCAGCATTGCCTTGGCTCGGGCTGATCGCTATACTAACTCGTTTGGCTGAGTTAGGGGGAGGGGAGCCGTGGGTGGGTCCTGGGCGTTGTGGACAGCGACCCCTACTGTTCGGTCGGGGCGCCTACTCAGCGAATACAAATAAAAAATAAAAATAAAAATAAAATAAAAAAAAGAGGTAAAACAAACGACTCCCAAAAGAAGGACAAAGAGACGCTGGATACAACGGGACCAGCTCGGGCACGGAGGTCGGCCGGACCGTCCGGGATGCGGGCACGGAGGTCGCCCAGGCCGGCCAGGATGCGAGCATTGAGGCCACACACACCAACCGGGTGCCGAGCGCCGAGATCAACCAGACCAGCCAGGATTCAAATAACGAGATCTCACACACCAAACAGGACTCGAGCACTGAGGTCACACACACTGACCAAGATTCAATACCACATACCAGTATATATATTATTTGATAGTGAATGGATGTTATGATTCGAGACACACTGCAGATAACACACAGCCCACTGGGAATACAGACAAGGTAAACACATTAGTTGGGAAAATTGGGACTTGATTCGGGACATATAATATAAATAACACCTACTAGACAAAACTGTAGACACTAACACACATGACGCACAACTAAGACGACAGGGAACCTGACCGGGAGCTCTGGAACTGTACTATCATATGAAAGATAAAAATTCAAAGAAAATGTTGGACAATAATAGGGACATTGGAGAATCCCCATTGGGGAATCTCCGTCGTTATAGGAGGGGCCCTCTCCAGGAGTGCCTTACCCCTCCAGCCAACGGGGGTTAAACGGGGTTAAAAAGAATGACCTGGGAAGTGCCAATTGTCTTTAGTTTTTTTTCTTTCTCTGAGTTATGTTAGAATAGCAGTTGCTTTGAATGTGCACATGGACAATTGTGAAGGACAAGAATTCAAAATGTTGGACATGAAGAGAGGCTTGGATAATCTCCTTTGGGGGATATCTCCGTCTCTAGGGGGGGGGCTTCTTCAACAGGAGAGCTGATTCCTCTCCAAACCGCCAACGGTTTGGATCCTATGTTTGATGTGATGCTGGCGTGGAAATAGCGCCTCCTTGTGGTTAACAGCAACTCTGTGCAGACCAGAAGACAAACAGGCTTTATTGTACAATTGTGGTAATTGCCATCTCCGTATTTTCATTTATTTTCAAACATTTATTTAAACTCGAAAGGCAACTGAGGTTTCCCTCATTTACAGTCACGTCGAGTGTACATACAGAGATAAGCAAAAGAAAGGCATATAAAATCACACAGCATATACAATCATAACAATTAGACGAGTAAGGATAACAATAAATTAAAACACGTACAACTTGACAAAGGTTGAAGATCAAGGTTTTAAACTCTGCAACAGAGGGGAGAATCTAAAGCTTTAAGGACTGTTGGAGATAATTCCATGAGCTAGAGGCATCATAGAAATGCAGATTTACGCTGTTCAGAGCAAACCTTAACGGACTACGGACACTAGAACGGGTTCCATAGGCACCAAAATTCCATTCCAATAATCATGTAGTCTAAGGAGGTAGCTTACCAATAATGATGTAGTATAAGGAGGTAGCTTACCAATAATGATGTAGTATAAGGAAGTAACTTACCAATAATGATGTAGTATAAGGAAGTAACTTACAATAATGATGTAGTATAAGGAGGTAGCCTACCAATAATGATGTAGTATAAGGAGGTAGCTTACCAATAATGATGTAGTATAAGGAGGTAGCTTACCAATAATAATGATGTAGTATAAGGATGTAGCCTACCAATAATGTAGTATAAGGAGGTAGCTTACCAATAATAATGATGTAGTATAAGGAGGTAGCCTACCAATAATGTAGTATAAGGAGGTAGCTTACCAATAATAATGATGTAGTATAAGGAGGTAGCTTACCAATTTAAGTAAAAAAAATTAAAAAAGGAAGAAAAAGGAGGTAGCTTACCAATAATGATGTAGTATAAGGAGGTAGCCTACCAATAATGTAGTATAAGGAGGTAGCTTACCAATAATAATGATGTAGTATAAGGAGGTAGCTTACCAATTTAAGTAAACAAAATTAAAAAAGGAAGAAAAAGGAGGTAGCTTACCAATAATGATGTAGTATAAGGAGGTAGCTTACGAATAAGGGCCTTAAAAATGAACAAATACCAGTCCCTGACCATGTTATACCCTCCCCCCACAGGTCCGCGAGGCTCTGCAGGACGTCCCAGGGAAGATGGAGGAGTTCCTGGGGCTGCTGTACGAGTTTGAGCAGGTGGGCGAGGGACGTGACGTGGTCCAGCTGTTCAAGCAGCTCCGCTCGGTCCTCGGCACCAGCATGGACCTTCTGAGAGACTTCGCTGCCTTCCTGCACCCCGAGCAGGCGCTGGAATGTGGCCTGGTAACTATCGCATCACGACACCACAGTTGGCTTCTATCACAGCGCCCTGTGTAGATTTACAGATGCTGGAGTGGCTGGGTAGCAGCGCAGAGGTCTAAGCACTCGCCTGCCACCGCAGAGACTCTGGGATCGAATCCAGCTGGCAGCGGTACCTGTGGCTTGGTCAGTCGTCCCTACGAACACAATTGTCAGTGTTCGCACGGGTGGGAAGCCAGTGAGGGTATGAATCCTGGTCGTTGCAAACAGCGACTCCTACTGGGCGTTACGTTCTCCCAGTGAAACTCCCCGTTGTCAGGTGAAAAGAAGCGGCTGGCAACTCTGCATGTATCGGAGGAGGCATGTGGCAGGCTAGACCGACAGTGGGGCAGCATGTGATGGTCTACACCAGGGGTGCCCAACCTTTTTTGAACCAAGATCTACTTTTTAATTTGTCACCTAGCCGAGAGCTACCAGCCCAAATTTGACCTACTCTCGGCTAGTATTAGTAGTAATAGTAGATTAATAATACCCATTCAATATGCACATGACAGAAAATATTATATGGCATATAATATTTTCTGTCCTGTGCATATTGAATGAGTATATAATATGATATTTTATATATCATTGTAACTGTGTAGTGTAGGAATTACAAGAATGACGAGAATGTTATTAATTAAATTAATGAATATTATCAAACGGAATTGTTTCTGTATACACATTTATAAAACGATCAAGGCATATTTAGCAATTTTTTATGCGTTCGCATGCGCTTTTCAAGAATAAACAAAAACGAGACTTAATGGGAAGGGTGTGCAGTTGCTTGTACATTTGAACATAGTTCCATGATACGTGGCTGCGTTGTGCTGAGAAAGAGGCGCAGATCCGCTTCTACTCTGAGGCTAGATCTGCATTTATTTTTTATTAATGTCGGAGCCGAGAATCCCGCTTCACAGAGGTATGTTGATGCAAACGGGACAAGCTTTCTCAGCGCAGCATTACACAGCACTGGGTAGTCGTTCCGGACTGATATCCAAAACTTTGCGAGGGCCTGTCCAGTGAACTTGACTTTCAGGAGCTCGTCACACGAAAGATCGATCAACGCCTCCTGCTCAGACAGAGGGAGGCCTGTTGCGAGCGCCATGTGCAATGAACGGATCTTGGATCCAGTTGTTCAAATTGTCCGTGCTCTTTCTTTCGGTGAAAATAATTCCAAAATTAATTAACTATGTGGCTACAGATGATGGGCTTCAAATCACCGTTTTAAATTCAGGATGCTTAGTTTCCAAGTGCCGCTGTAATTTACTTGGTTTAAAGCTCTCGTTAGAAAGGATCTCGTAACATCCCCCCCCCCCCCCCCCCCCCGACGGAAGTGCTTTAGTTACGAGACAGTGTCGATCACAAATATCTGAGTACACATTGACTCACAAAAGACCAGACGATATACCTGCGCAGGGCTGTCACGCACGCTCGCGCATGCACGTCGCGGCACTTTGCGCTCCTCTGACTCACAAAAGACCAGACGTGGCCTCAGTGATTATACCTGCGCAGGATATATGATGTGTATTGGAATACTGTGCCTCCGTTGATGCAGCGGCGAGACGTGGCAAACACACACAGCGGCCAGGTGGAAAACTCTATCTGAGTTGGGCTCGCGGATCTTCGGTCTATTTATTTTTATTTATTTTTCTGCCAATGCACTGTCACCTACCTAAATAATCTCACGGTCTACTTGAAACCAGCGCGCGATCTACCGGTCGATCGAGGTCGACTGGTTGGGCACCACTGGTCTACACCCTCCCCAGACTGACAGTAGGGCAGCACAACGACCAGGAAGGGAATTGGCATAACGACTAAATTGGGGGATGGGACTATGTATGTCAAATTCAGACTCACTCACTCACTCACTCACTCACTCACTCACTCACTCACTCACTCACTCACTCACTCACTCACTCACTCACTCAACCTGCTCCACCTTATATCTCCTCTAACACACTACAGGTATAATCTGCTCCACCTCATATCTCCCTCTACTTTCCTCTACTCCACTTCTCTACTGTCACAGCACCCTCACACTCACATCTGCGGGCCACCAGACCTCAGTTTATCATTTCTCCTATAGCCTGCCCTAGTCTAACTGTAGTTACTATGTTTTCGGCTCTCTGTACGTATGTATAATAATAATAATAATAATAATAATCTTCATTTATATAGCACCTTTCATACACGGAGTGCAACTCAAAGTGCTTAACAGAGACACGTCTTCTTTAAACAAGTCAAGAAGAAAAAACACAGTAAGTCAAGAAAAAACAAGAATACCATAAGGTCCAAAAGATTATAATAAATAAATAAATGCATGCATGCATGCATGCAACACTCTCAGACAAAAACTCCCAGGAAAAACTCACTAAAACCTAACGATAGGAAAAAATGAACCACAGGCAATGTGGAGGAGAGAAACCTTAGAAGGGCCAATTCAAGGGGGGATCTCCCTTCTTAGATGTTGGTGATATTAGTGTTGCATTAAAAACAGGCGAACAGTTGGTAAGCATGCACCCATGTACGTAGTGAAACACGGATGAGTGCATGCGATAGCAACTGAACATTTTGAAAAATGAAATATAGAGCTGATGGTGATAACAACTGAACATTTTATAAGATTAAAGATAGAACTGATAGCGGCTCTAGTTGAGGCACAGGGGTGCGTCCTCCCGGGACGTTCTACACTCTGGTCATCACTCCGAGACGGCCAAAGACAGGGAGACAGGGGCCGACGCAGAGAGGGTCGCATCCTCCCGGTCATCACGGGACGTCGAACACTCCGGTCATCACTACGAGACAGCCGGAGACAGGGGGGCACGCAGAGGGGGGATCGCATCCTGGGTGGGTGTCATCACGGGACGTCCAGCACTCCGGTCATCACTCCGAGACAGCCAAAGACAGGGAGACAGGGAGACGGGACAGGCGTTAGACATCACGCGTGATTGTGATGGTGATGGGTGAACATAGCAATAGATACATGTGGTAGGCATATATGAAGTAAGCATATTTTGTGAATAAAATAGAACAGTCAGTTTTGAGGAGTTGCCTCCTTGTAGGTGAGTGACACTGCTGGCCCGATGAGACTGACCGCGCAGCATGTCAGGGACAGAGAGTACAGATATGAGAGGCCTTCTGTACGTTTTGAGGGGTTGTTTCCTTATAGGTGAGTGACAGTGCTGGCTTGAGAAACTCGACCGCGCAGCATGTCAAAGTCACAGAAACAAATTAAAATGTTTATGTGAACAGGATATCTCAGAAACGCCTTCAGGGAATCTTTTTTTTATTTGTCCCAAACGTCCACTTTGAATCAACGATGAAGTATGAACTGAACCTCGATTGAACCTTTATTTCTCCCCTTTCTCCCTTCATTCATTGCCGTCCCAGTTTGAGGAGCAGCAGGCGTTTGAACGCAGCCGGCGTTTCCTTCGGCAGTTGGAGATCAGTTTTGGGGAGAACCCCTCGCACTATCAGAAGATCATCAAGGCTCTGCAGGGCGGGCCGAACCTAAGCCCTGCCAGCATTGACGAGGTACGTACACAGCGCTGGCTTCACCAGCTGTATGAACCATGTGCAGATCAGATCAGATCCCTTGAGCAGCTGTGTGAAGCCTGTGCAGATCAGATCAGATCCCTTGACCAGCTGTATGAAGCCTGTGCAGATCACATCCCAGGGCACTTGGAACAAATTTTTTTTAGCATTTTGAGCTTTACAGAAAATACTCATATTCAATACCTTTCATACACTTCACCTTATTGACTTTGTTCCTCAGAAGTTCATTTTTTTACCGATACAGATAATTTCCGATATTACATTTTAATGCCAATATCGGCCGATAATATCGGACATCCCTAATCTTAACTCATAGTATTGTTCCTTTTTCCCTCAGCTGAAAGCACAAATGGCTTCCCTCCTGAAAGGCCACACACATCTGCAAGGGGAATTCTGGGTATTTTTTGATGAACTCCGCCCTCCTCCAGCCCGCCCAGGGCAATTTGAGGAGGCTCATTGGCCAGAGGAGGGAGGCGGTTCAGACGGAGCCGAGGGCATTGGCTCAGGGGCTGGGGGAGGAGGAGGAGGAGGAGGAGCAGCAGCAGGAGGAGGAGGAGGAGGAAGTTGTGGGTTTGAAGAAGTGACACTACCTGACCTGGAGGAAGAGGAAGAGGGGCATAAGATTCAGTCGGGCCGAAGTCGGAGGAGGAAGATCGGCTCCCATGGCATCTACAGGGTTTGTGGATATGAACAGAACCGTGTTAATTGTAGCGCATTTGGTCCGATTCTCATAAAACTGGTAAATGTGGACCAGCCAACATTAAAAAGAGATTTATTAAAAAAGCAATAATTGTTTTGGGGGGAAAGCAATACTTTTATTCTGCACTTTAAAAAAAAATGTCTTACATTTTTTTTAACACTTACCGGTATACATAGACATACAACATTTAGACTAACATAACACTTTAAACGACATCAAACATATAACAATACAATGACATGGGTCCCTTGAATCCCTATGCTAAGGCTGTGTTCAGCAGCCCAGACCCCCATAAGAGGGACCCCCCCCCCTCATGCCATCCACCCCGAGAGATAGGACTCCCCCATATCCCAGGACCGCTATACACAGAGCCGGGCCCCAGCGACACGGGTCCCTTGAATTGATTGGGCCTGGCCCAGTAGAGGAGAGTGCAGGGTGCTCCCCCCCACCGAGCCAAGTATTCTGCACCTTTTATTAAATGATTACTCTACATAAAATGTTATCTATAGCACCTTTAAAAATAAAGAAATAAAAACAATACATCCACAGAGCTTTTAGAAAGGTGCAGAATAAAAGTATTGCTTTTCCCTGAAAGAAATTATTGATGAATGAATCTATCATTTAAAAAATGTTGGTGGGTCCAAAATGAATGTTGTTGTTTACATATTGCATGTATCCCCTCCCTACTTCCCATTTCCCCATGTGGAATGCACCTTATTGGATGAATTACATGTTGGTGCTCTAGTGCGACATCTAGTGGCTGAATGTTATCTATAGCACCTTTAACACTTTCTGTGCCGTTCCCGTAGATCAGACCTGGGCAATTTACGGCCTGCGGGCCACGTCCGGCCCTTTGGGCATCCGTGTCCGGCCCGCGGCCAATCAGAACAGCGTACCAAACTTCTTTGAGCAGGGGCACGCCGCAAGTCCGCACTCCCGAATGCGCTCCACTCGACACCTGGCTACTTTGCATAACAATAGCTCAGGTCGCCAGGTGTGTTCAAATACGTCATCAGGTGTGATAAAATACGTCCTCACACACTGTATTAAAAGAGCATTAAACTCACCAGTCACCACTGTACCACTGCCTGCAGCTAACGATCGAAATGCCAGCTCACGCCAAGAAAAGAAAAGTAGATACCGAATGCCGCGTTTTCAACAAGATATCGACTGCTAAATATTTATTTACAGAAGTCAAAGGTAACGCGGTGTGTTTAGTTTGTGGTACACAGGTCGCCGTATTCAAAGATTACAATTTGAATCGCCACTACGTGACCAAACATGAAGAGAAATGCAACAACTTGTCGGATGAAGAGAGAGCGAGGGAGTCTGATGCTTTACTTGCTAAACTGCAAAACCAACAAGGACTTTTTACAAAACTTTGCGCACCCAGAGAAGCAGCTGTCAAGACAAGTTATGTCATATCCCACAAAATCGCCAGAAGAAGTAAGTGTTTTTCTGACTGAGAGTTTATTAAAGAGTGTTTGTTGGACTCTGCAGCACTAATATGCCCGGAGAAAAAAGGCGTATTTGAGAACGTGCCCCTCTCCTGACGCACTGTAACGAGGAGAGTTGAGGACATCGCACAAAATCTGGAGCTTCAGCTGAAGAACAGAGCGGTCAACTTTGACTATTTTCCCCTGGCTCTGGATGAGAGCTGCGATGTACGTGACACTGCCCAGCTGCTCATCTTCTTACGTGGGATAACTGCAGACTTTAAAATCACGGAGGAGCTGGCAGCCATGCAGTCAATGAAGGGGACAACAACCGGGAGTGATTTGTTCATGGACGTAAATGCATGTTTGGACAAGTTGAGACTTAAATGGGACAAGCTGGCTGGTGTGACAACGGATGGTTGTCCAAACCTGACGGGGAAAAATGTTGGACTTTTGAAGAGAATGCAGGATAAAGTGACAGAAATTAACCCTGGGCAGAAATTGACATGTTTGCATTGTATTATACATCAGGAGGTGTTGTGTAAGTCAGTGTTAAAAATTAATCATGTTGTTGATGTTGTAACTAAAGTAGTTAACTTCATCAGGGCGAGAGCATTGAATCACAGACAGTTTGTTGCACTTTTGGAGGAAACAGACACTGAACACCGTGACATAAGCTACCACACATCTGTCAGGTGGCTTAGCCTGGGCAAAGTGCTGAACATTTTCTGGGACCTGAGAGAGGAGATTCGGGAGTTCTGTGCAAGTTCTGTGTGAAGAAAGGAAAAGACATCCCACAGCTTTGGATCTGCCTACATTATGTGAACAGACATTCTCAGTGATGAAGTTCAACAAATCCAGATACAGATCCTCTATCACTGATGATCACCTCTCAGATGGCCTTCGCATATCCACCTCAGATATGCAGCCAGATTTCAATGCACTTGTTCAAGCCCAAGCCAGACTGGATTTCTCTCACTGAACAAGTAAAAAGTTACACATAGGCCTACTGTACACAGGCTTTTAACATGCTGCAAAACATCTCTTCAGTGTTTGTGAAGATTAACAAGTTGAAAATAAAATGGAACACTGATGTAATGATTGTGTGCATGATGAAAGATAATACCGATAATCTAGCGTTGATTTCAGATTGATTGTTGATCCAAGCGAGGAATGGCAACGTGTTTATTGAATTACACAAACGCAGTTTTTGCGTCTTTTCCTGGGATCACTCAGAATTATGGATGTCCGATATTATCGGCCTACCGATATTATCGGCCGATATTGGCATTAAAATGTAATATCGAAAAATATCTATCTGTTTTCAAAAATCTTTTTTATTTATTTATTTATTTATTTTTACATTTATTTAAGCTTTATTTACCCAGGCAAGCATGTAAGAACAAATTATTATTTTATTTATTGTCAAAGTATGCATAATGTTGTGTTAATTCCACGACAAGAGATGGCGGCCTGGTAGTGCAGCGGACTAAGCGTCTGTCTACCACCACAGAGACAGTGGGATCGAATCCAGCTGTGGTGCTTCCGGGTTGGCCGACCGTCCATACTAACACAATTGGCAGTGTTAGAGGGGGGGAAACCCGGCGAGGGTGGGTCCTGGTCGTTGTAAACAGCGACTCATACAGTTCGGTCGGGGCGCCTGCACAGCAAGGGAAGGATCTAAGAGAGGTAGTGTGACATTCCACACGTTACACTCTCCCAGTGAGAGTCCGCGCTGCCAGGTGAAAAGAAGTGGTGGGCTGGGTACACATGTGTCGGAGGAAGCATGTGATAGTCTCTGCCCTCCCGGACCGATGGTAGGGGGTAGAGTGCGCAACGACCAGGAAGGAGATTGGGAATTGGCATAACGACTAACATTGGGATGGGAGAAAAACGGAAAAAGGAGGAAAAAAGATGATAAAAAAAAAAGAAAAAGATATGTAATGTTAATTACCTGAAATTATTCCGTTTTTGGGGGGGGGGGGGACCCTGCATATATCGGTATCGGTTGATATCGGTATCGGATATCGAACATCCCTACTCAGAATCACTCAAACTATACTCATATTCACCACGGTATAAAACGGAAATGTACGCATGAAAAAATTATCTGTTTTTTGCATGTTGACTGGAATAAACTGACAATCGACAACGTTATTAGATCCATAGCTATAATATTTAATATAGTTTTTAGCACTGCAAACACGGCATTCTCCTCATTGAACATAGCACTGGAACTGACGGCCCACAGTGCCCCCTGCTGACTGGCAGTCAATGTGTTAAGGTTATTTTTGGCTGCAGAATAGTTTCCTGAGAAAAGATGGAATAAGTCCAGCATCACTCATGTGCAATTTAGCATTTTGTCTTGTTTGGTGTTATTTCTGTGTGCATTCTTATGGAATACAATCACAATAGAATCAACATGCGTTATGGTATTCAGGATCAGTTGAGTTTTACTATTGTTTGCCTAGTCATGGGTCGACTCGAAACATTAAATAAAATGCATGCATATGCTAGTAGGGTTTCAGAGTCCCAACATGACTGTGGATATATTTACCAGTTGCCAAGTTTGACCAGAATTGACCAAATGCAGCATTTTTAGACGACAATTGTAATTGTGTGTGTGTTGTTTAATTCTGAATGGCCTGTTTTGGCGCTCTTAGGAATGTGATTGGTCGGATAAAGACTGTTCCTGCCTCTGCCATGAGACCAATCAGGACGCAAAGCTTCGCAAACACAAGAGGAAAGGATGCACTCGCTGCCACTGCAGCAAGGTTGTTTATTTATTTATTTTAATATTATTGTATTTCTCACAATAATTTTTTACATGTCTGTGTGAAAGGGATTGGACAGGAAAATGTCTGATTATTTTTGAAAAGGCAGCAATTTGTATGTGTGCTTGGCTGTTGCATAGGTGGATGGGGGATGAAAGGAAAATATTCACTTTATTGTGTCACAATATTTCTTAAAGGGATAGTTGTGATTTGGGGAACCCTGGCCCTATTTTCTACGTACCAACTGTAGGATTACGGTGTTTCAGCCTGGTTGTCGATCGTTATCAGCCTCTCATCGCCTCTGTCCATGTTGTATCTGCCCTCTGTATTGTGTTGTTTCGTTCATCGAGGCAATCGTTTGTGGTGGAATTCGTACTCCCACAGCTTACTGCCTAAGACACCCCTATCTCTCCCCTGGTGCATTTTGAACAATCGTACGCTGAATCTGACTGTTTATATCAAAAAGGATTGTTTATTTACATAAACGGAGGTCTAATACAGAATGAAATGAAGGAGAAAAAACTAAAGTCTTAAGAAAAGCTAAGAAAATATCTGTATCTGTCTCTAGGGTTGGGCACCGAGAACTTCCTTCTTTTTTTAATACATTTCTTTTAATTTATTATTATTAATTTGTTGCATGACTTTGTTTTATTTTGTTTCATATCTCAACACCCACCTGGGCTGCAGCTCTTTGTTTTTTAGACTGCTGCCAACTTGCAATGTTATTTCAGTAGGTTTCAGTTTATTAAGTTAAGAGTTTCATGTACATATATGCCTTTTCAGTTTTACAGTTATTGAATTTTGAAGTTGCATAATTGAGTACCTTAGTTACAGTACAGCAACCAAATTAAACTATCAAGTCAACTGACGATGTGAATAGTATGAAAAAATAAAAATAAAGGATTTTTCAAATATATTTTTTCTCCTGCGAAATAAGCTGTGACCTGTTTTGACCTGCACCTCAAAGAATCGGAATCGAGAATCGTTTAGAACAGGAATCGAAATGGAGAATCAGAATCGTTCAAATCCAAACGATGCCCAACCCTATCTGTCTCTTTCTCTCTCTCGTCGTTCACTCTCTCTAGCTCGCTCTCTCCCCTCCCCCAACCCTCCATCAGGAGGGCCACCTTTCTCTCTCCGATGTTGTTCTCTGCTCTGTCAGAACCCGACATAACCCAAGCGCTATCACCGGCAAGCTATAACCTTGCCTGAGCTGTTAACCTCTACACGACTTTGCAGGCCATAGCTAACTTTAAACTAGTTAGCTGTAATGGATCATACATGATGTGGTGTGCTGTTAGTTATCTGAAAATAATGCTCAATACACGGGGGTAATTAACGTGAGCTAACGTTAGCCCTTCAACGTGTGGTTTGCATGGACAGTAACGTTAGCTACAGCTTCGTTAGCCTAGCTAACGTTAGCTACATATCTAGCAAGCTATAGACAAAGAAAGTTTAATGTGACTGATCTAGTGAGCTAGAATCAGAATATTCCACCCATAAATAGCTAATGTCAAATATAAATAACGCAATGGCCATACCAACCTGTTCGTTTTGACGGGAGCTAGTTAACGTTAGCTAGTTAGCCAGCTAGCTAGTAGTACCGGTGAATCATGTTGCTAATTGATTTCGGTCGACTAACATTAGCGAGATTGGCCTACGTTCCGTTACATATTCATAATCATGAGAAGGATAGGAGTCTGAGGCGGGATGTCGAAAGACGACGCTAAACATTTATTAACTTAATGTTAAACTGTTGACGTTGAGCTAGTGTGCTGACAGGAAAGTAACAAACAATATGGTCCGTGTGGAACCCTTACACATAGTTCCGTGGGTGGTTGTTAGAGTTGTTGATCTTCCACAAAAGATTGATTGTTTAAATGTATGTTTAATCCAGTAAGAATAGTACTAGACTATATAACATACATCTGTGCAAGTAGATTACATTACATTAACAAAACGTATTGCCCTTTTGACATGTAGCCTACATAGTCCTATTCATAATCATGAACGTTTATTTGGAAGTATTTTTTATTCTGTACTTAGTTTGAAAGTGGTCGCACTTTCTGTCTGTATTACATACAGTTCCCTCTGTGTAATACAGACAGTCTTCACACATTCATAAATAACACTTACAGAAAAGCTGATTTGTGCACTGTAATAAAAGATGTTTTGTTCAATGGGAAATCTTTTTTAATTTTTTTTACCGAATACCGTGATATACCGTGAACCGGGGTATTTTTGCCCAAGGTTATCATACCTTCAAAATGTCATACCGGCACATGCCTAAATAAAGGTATTTTCGTACGTACTTATCCTGTTATAATCATAAGGAAAACCAGTCATATCTTTCACAATGATGATGTTGATCAGTAGAGTCCATGCTGTTCCTCATACTAGCTTTGGATAATTAGCCACAAACCATTGTAAAGTCAATGGGGTCAAGTTCCTGTCAGTACTAGCTGAAGTGAGTGTGCTTTGTGGAGTAGATTTCAGTTGTCCTCACTCAGACTTCAGCTAGTACTGACAGGAACTTGACCCCATAAGTAGCTAATAGGGCTAGGGTTCTGGTTAATTGCCGCTGTGATCACTTCTGTGGAATTGCATGTAACGAGTGTCGAGGAACATTATTATTATCTTGTACATCATGAGTGGAGGTGATGTAATTGTGATTTTGTCATTTATGTACGTTACGATATTGAACATTCACCCCCCCTCCCCCAGGGCTCAGATGCTGTTTCCAGGGCGATGAAGAGCCTTGACCCCATGTACAACCTGCCAGTGAGCCCCACGGCAGACCCTATGGACAACCTGCCTGCCAGTCCCTCAGCAGACCCTATGGACAACCTGCCTGCCAGTCCCACAGCAGACCCTATGGAAAACCTGCCAGCCAGCCCCACAGCAGACCCTATGGACAACCTGCCTGCCAGTCCCTCAGCAGACCCTATGGACAACCTGCCTGCCAGTCCCTCAGCAGACCCTATGGACAACCTCCCTGCCAGTCCCTCAGCAGACCCTATGGACAACCTGCCAGCCAGCCCCACAGCAGACCCTATGGACAACCTGCCTGCCAGTCCCTCAGCAGACCCTATGGACAACCTGCCTGCCAGTCCCTCAACAGAGCAGCATGCTCAGCCTGTCATAGAGGATAAGGATGACGGAAGGGAGGAGGAGAAAGAGCTGGATGAAATAAAATATGAAGTACACAGCAGGCGCAACAGTACACAGTCAGGTATGTTGAAGTTATTTATCTTTTTTGCCCATTGCGCCACTTTGCCGCCCGAATTCCGTTTTTCTGACTTAAAATAGTGACTCACGTGAATCATGCAGAAAAGTAATAAAAACATTTGGGGGGGGGGGGGGGGGGGGGGGGGGGGTCGTCATGGTCAATATTGAGCCGCGGAACCCGCTTTTTAGAAAGCAGCCAAATGCAACCAACCAGAAGGCGAGGCTGTTCCGAAGCTTACAGCGCTTTCACCCGCCTCTGCTGTGCTCAGCACCAATGAGAAGCGGCTATTTGCTTTTTCCCCGCCTCTGCTGTGCTCAGCACCAATGGGAAGCAGCGATTTGTGTTTTTAGTTTTCTGAAAGGCGGCCATTGCTCTCTAGCTGCTCTACACGAGAGTAAACTTGACTCAACAATACTAACCTGCGGGCGGCAACTTTTCCGAGACAGTAAGTTCATTTGACTTATTCTAGTCTAAAGAAACATATATATTACTATTGCTATTGATAAATCTAGGTAACGTGACGAATGCGTTTGTTAATCGGAACGTTATTTACACGACAACCACTGTGTGTGTGTGTGCGTGCTTGCTCGTGCCGCTCGCTTTCCATGTATGACAAATGTACATATTTTGAATGCGTTTACATTTTACCCATAAATGCAGCTATGGCATATATTACTATTGATCAATCTAGGTAACGTGAATGCCACAACTAATGACTTTGTTTGTTAATCAGAACGTTATTTACGCGACAACCAGGGTGTGTGTGTGTGCTTGCGCCATCACTGTAGTGTCTGCTGTCTTCATAACCACACTTGTGTGTCTGTGTACTAGTACTTTCTAAAAAATTTCCTGTGTACCCTGAGGTAAGTTAGGCTAACTAACATCTCGAATAGCTAGCTAGCTAACGTTACAACAAAACCAACCACCGGGAGACGTCTGGGAGATCATGGGCATGAAAAACGGGACTATACTTTTTAACATGTAACGTTACGTTATATTATAATAATTAGCAATGCGGATTCGCTGGATTTGGTCCTTTTTTTTATGGTTCGGGATTCGGCCGAATCCTTCACAAATATTGGACCGAATGTAACGTTATTTAATTAACTGTAAAAAAAATCATTTAGCTATGCTTAATAATTGTGTCACTCATAGCTTTCAGCATTTTATCACCTTGTATTTATTCTTTATACTCACCTTAACCTGGAGGTTAGAGAGAGAGAGAAGGGGATATCTGGAGGTTAGAGAGAGATACCTGGAGGTTAGAGAGAGATACCTGGAGGTTAGAGAGAGAGATTTTATTCATTTTCTTTGTCCCTCTCCCACCTTCCTCTTCCCTGTGAACAGTTCAGTGTTTGTTTATTTCAAAGAAAAAAGAATGGTTTCGAAAATGTTCAGGTTTTTTTCTTAAGGCGCAATCACATCCCTGCATGTAGAATGCCAGACCTCAGAATGCCAGTCCTCATGTAGAATACCAGACCTCAGGTAGAATACCAGACCTCAGGTAGAATACCAGACCTCAGGTAGAATACCAGACCTCATGTAGAATACCAGACATCATGTAGAATACCAGACCTCATGTAGAATACCAGACCTCATGTAGAATACCAGACCTCATGTAGAATACCAGACCTCATGTAGAATACCAGACCTCATGTAGAATACCAGTCCTCATGTAGAATACAGACCTCAGGTAAAGTTCCAGACCTCAGGTAGAATACAGACCTCAGGTAAAGTTCCAGACCTCAGGTAAAGTTCCAGACCTCAGGTAGAATACAGACCTCAGGTAAAGTTCCAGACCTCAGGTAGAATACAGACCTCAGGTAAAGTTCCAGACCTCAGGTAGAATACAGACCTCAGGTAAAGTTCCAGGCCTCAGGTAGAATACAGACCTCAGGTAAAGTTCCAGACCTCAGGTAGAATACAGACCTCAGGTAAAGTTCCAGACCTCAGGTAGAATACAGACCTCAGGTAAAGTTCCAGACCTCAGGTAGAATACAGACCTCAGGTAAAGTTCCAGACCTCGGGCAGAATACAGACCTCAGGTAAAGTTCCAGACCTCAGGTAAAGTTCCAGACCTTAGGTAAAGTTCCAGACCTCAGGTAAAGTACCAGACCTCATGTAGAATACCAGACCTCATGTAGAATACCAGACCTCATGTAGAATACCAGACCTCATGTAGAATACCAGACCTCATGTAGAATACCAGTCCTCATGTAGAATACAGACCTCAGGTAAAGTTCCAGACCTCAGGTAGAATACAGACCTCAGGTAAAGTTCCAGACCTCAGGTAAAGTTCCAGACCTCAGGTAGAATACAGACCTCAGGTAAAGTTCCAGACCTCAGGTAGAATACAGACCTCAGGTAAAGTTCCAGACCTCAGGTAGAATACAGACCTCAGGTAAAGTTCCAGGCCTCAGGTAGAATACAGACCTCAGGTAAAGTTCCAGACCTCAGGTAGAATACAGACCTCAGGTAAAGTTCCAGACCTCAGGTAGAATACAGACCTCAGGTAAAGTTCCAGACCTCAGGTAGAATACAGACCTCAGGTAAAGTTCCAGACCTCTGGCAGAATACAGACCTCAGGTAAAGTTCCAGACCTCAGGTAAAGTTCCAGACCTTAGGTAAAGTTCCAGACCTCAGGTAAAGTTCCAGACCTCAGGTAGAATACAGACCTCAGGTAAAGTTCCAGACCTCAGGTAAAGTTCCAGACCTCATGTAGAATACCAGACCTCATGTAGAATACCAGTCCTCATGTAGAATACAGACCTCAGGTAAAGTTCCAGACCTCAGGTAGAATACAGACCTCAGGTAAAGTTCCAGACCTCAGGTAAAGTTCCAGACCTCAGGTAGAATACAGACCTTAGGTAAAGTTCCAGACCTCAGGTAAAGTTCCAGACCTCAGGTAAAGTTCCAGACCTCAGGTAAAGTTCCAGACCTCAGGTAGAATACAGACCTCAGGTAAAGTTCCAGACCTCAGGTAGAATACAGACCTCAGGTAAAGTTCCAGACCTCAGGTAAAGTTCCAGACCTCAGGTAGAATACAGACCTCAGGTAAAGTTCCAGACCTCAGGTAAAGTTCCAGACCTCAGGTAAAGTTCCAGACCTCAGGTAAAGTTCCAGACCTTAGGTAAAGTTCCAGACCTCAGGTAAAGTTCCAGACCTTAGGTAAAGTTCCAGACCTCAGGTAAAGTTCCAGACCTCAGGTAGAATACAGACCTCAGGTAAAGTTCCAGACCTCGGGCAGAATACAGACCTCAGGTAAAGTTCCAGACCTCAGGTAAAGTTCCAGACCTCATGTAGAATACCAGACCTCATGTAGAATACCAGTCCTCATGTAGAATACAGACCTCAGGTAAAGTTCCAGACCTCAGGTAGAATACAGACCTCAGGTAAAGTTCCAGACCTCAGGTAAAGTTCCAGACCTCAGGTAGAATACACACCTCAGGTAAAGTTCCAGACCTCAGTTAGAATACAGACCTCAGGTAAAGTTCCAGACCTCAGGTAGAATACAGACCTCAGGTAAAGTTCCAGACCTCAGGTAGAATACAGACCTCAGGTAAAGTTCCAGGCCTCAGGTAGAATACAGACCTCAGGTAAAGTTCCAGACCTCAGGTAGAATACAGACCTCAGGTAAAGTTCCAGACCTCAGGTAGAATACAGACCTCAGGTAAAGTTCCAGACCTCAGGTAGAATACAGACCTCAGGTAAAGTTCCAGACCTCAGGTAAAGTTCCAGACCTCAGGTAGAATACAGACCTTAGGTAAAGTTCCAGACCTCAGGTAAAGTTCCAGACCTCAGGTAGAATACAGACCTCAGGCAGAATACAGACCTCAGGTAAAGTTCCAGACCTCAGGTAAAGTTCCAGACCTCAGGTAAAGTTCCAGACCTCAGGTAAAGTTCCAGACCTTAGGTAGAATACAGACCTCAGGTAGAATACAGACCTCAGGTAAAGTTCCAGACCTCAGGTAGAATACAGACCTCAGGTAGAATACAGACCTCAGGTAAAGTTCCAGACCTCAGGTAGAATACAGACCTCAGGTAGAATACAGACCTCAGGTAAAGTTCCAGACCTCAGGTAGAATACAGACCTCAGGTAAAGTTCCAGACCTCAGGTAGAATACAGACCTCAGGTAAAGTTCCAGACCTCAGGTAGAATACAGACCTCAGGTAAAGTTCCAGACCTCAGGTAGAATACAGACCTCGGGCAGAATACAGACCTCGGGCAGAATACAGACCTCAGGTAGAATACAGACCTCAGGTAGAATACAGACCTCAGGTAAAGTTCCAGACCTCAGGTAAAGTTCCAGACCTCGGGCAGAATACGTGAGACTAGGGTTCAACCAATTGGGCTGACGTTGGGCACAAATGATATTGCAGTTTGCAGAGAAACGGAGAAAAAATAAGTGAACTTTTGTGAAACTAAGCCAACAGGATGTGTTTTCAACAGGACACTGTGTGTCTTCGCGGGACCGCGGCCCCCAGGAAGAAGGCAAGGAGGAGGAGGAGGAGGCGGAGGAGGAGGTTGAACGGGAAATGGAGGGCGAGGACCAAAAAGAACGATGCAGCCCGCCGCCGAAGACTGGCCGCGGGGACGGGGACACATCTGGGGACGGGGCCTCCTCCTCCTCCTCCCGATGGCTGGACGGTCTCATCCCCCCACAGCAGCAGCCTCGCCCCAGCCCCCCTGTGGAGCCTCCGGTCTGTGCCAAGAACATCTCCCTCACCGCCAGCGGGGAGAAGGTCATCCTCTGGACGAGGTAGGGAGGGGTTTCAGTCGATGCATTTCACTAAACGGGAGGATCACGGAGCCCAGGTCCCATCTTTTCGAAACGGCATACATTGCCAATTCTCTTGTCAACTACGTGGCCCCAAAAACATTGCAACCATTTACTACTGATCTGTGTCAACCCTTTCACTGCCACACTACTGAAAGGGTTAACCCTTTCACTGCGACAATACAGGAGGTTAACCCTTTCACTGCCATGTGACAAAGGGTTAACCCTTTCACAACCACACTACAGAAGGTTAACCCTTTCACTACCACAGTGTGGTAGTGAAAGGTTAACCGTCTGTAGTGTGGTAGTAAAAGGTTAACAGTCTAGTGTGGTAGTGAAAGGTTAACCCTTCTGTAGCGTGGTAGTGAAAGGGTTAACCTTCTGTTGCGTGGTAGTGAAAGGTTAACCTTCTGTAGTGTGGTAGTGAAAGCGTTAACCCCTATGTAGTGTGGTAGTGAAAGGGTTAACCGTCTGTAGTGTGGTAGTGAAAGGTTAACCCTTCTGTAGTGTGGTAGTGAAAGGGTTAACCGTATGTAGTGAATGGGTTAACCTTCTGTAGTGTGGTAGTGAAAGGGTTAACCTTCTGTAGGGTGGTAGTGAATGGGTTAACCTTCTGCAGGGTGGTAGTGAAAGGGTTAACTGTCTGTAGTGTGGTAGTGAAAGGGTTAACCGTCTGTAGTGTGGTAGTGAAAGGGTTAATGTAGCTGGTGGAGGAGCCTCCAAAAGACAACAAAGTGTTTTATTACCTGCATTGTTTTTACCCTTTTTCTTATTCTCTGCACTACTTTTATTGTCTATTTTAATACTCATTTTATGTCTATTGTTACTGTTGTGAAGCACTTTGGGCTGCAATTCTTGTATGAAAGTGCTATACAAATTCAGATTATTATTATTAATAATAATAAAGCCTACACTGTTATGTAAACCAGATTGTAATCTTGAGTTTGTCTTTCAGGGAAGCGGACCGTGTCATTTTAACCACCTGCCAGCAGGAGGGGGCGAACCAGAGCACCTTTCAGGCTGTTTCTGCTCAGCTGGGGAACAAGACCCCAAGTGAGGTAAATAACAAGTACATCTCCTTTCATAACTGATCAGATCATGTGATGAAACCTAGTTTAGAAAGGCATCAAGTTCTGTAATACGAATACTCTTCTACTAGCACTCTCTTACACAATGTATCTGTGCCCAGCAGCTGGTATAGCTGTGACTAGGGGCTGGTATAGCTGTGACTAGGAGCTGGTATAGCTGTGACTAGGAGCTGGTATAGCTGTGACTAGGAGCTGGTATAGCTGTGACTAGGGGCTGGTATAGCTGTGACTAGGAGCTGGTATAGCTGTGACTAGGAGCTGGTATAGCTGTGACTAGGAGCTGGTATAGCTGTGACTAGGAGCTGGTATAGCTGTGACTAGGGGCTGGTATAGCTGTGACTAGGAGCTGGTATAGCTGTGACTAGGAGCTGGTATAGCTGTGACTAGGGGCTGGTATAGCTGTGACTAGGGGCTGGTATAGCTGTGACTAGGAGCTGGTATAGCTGTGACTAGGAGCTGGTATAGCTGTGACTAGGAGCTGGTATAGCTGTGACTAGGAGCTGGTATAGCTGTGACTAGGGGCTGGTATAGCTGTGACTAGGGGCTGGTATAGCTGTGACTAGGAGCTGGTATAGCTGTGACTAGGAGCTGGTATAGCTGTGACTAGGAGCTGGTATAGCTGTGACTAGGGGCTGGTATAGCTGTGACTAGGAGCTGGTATAGCTGTGACTAGGAGCTGGTATAGGTTTGGTCTGTTGGGCCGTCCCGCTATCAGCCAGTCTGTCCTAAAAAGAAACATATAAACTAAGGGTAGCTGGGTATGTATAAACTAAGGGTGTACAAAACCTTGTTCAGCACCACAGTGAATTCCGTTCCTTTATGTTCTATAATCTATTTCATAAAGTAACCTGATGTTTCTTGTCTCCAGGTGTCTCGCAGGTTTCGGGACTTGATGCGCCTGTTTCACACAGCTGCCCGTCAGGCGAGCTCTGAAGACGAGGCCCCGCCCACTGAGGACGAGGCCCCGCCCACTGAGCCACAGGCCAACACTGATGAGGAGCAGGAATGAAATGAAAAGAATGAAACTAACTCCAATCATGGACAAAACGGAGACATTACCTTTCCACTGCACCCTACTGTAGGAAGTCAGAAAAAGCTAAGACCAGCAAGATCTTGTATGTTGAAAAATGTATGTACATTTTAAAATGGCAGCAGCCATTAAAAACAAACGCAAAAGAGCCATGTTAATGACATTTCTGTTTTTTTAAATGGATGTGGTTTTCCCCTGAGACTTAAAGGATGGGTTAAATTTTTTTTTTTAACCAAGTATATGTATTTAAAGTTTAAACATTGTGGTGTTGACTAGTACTGAACCCAGGCTCTATTTAAATGTTGTGGTGTTGACTAGTACTGAACCCAGGCTCTATTATTATTTATTTATTATTGTCTGGCATAATGTTAATTAGTACAAGCCATCATTTCCCTAATCACTCTAGTATTAAGGAACTTAACACCGTGTTGCATCCTCTCACCAGGTTCCAGTACAATCCAATAGGTCAAGTGTTTTAACCTTCAAAAACCATGAAGTTTTACAAAAGAAGAAGTTCAGTATAAGCAGATGTGTTCTACTGAAGAAATTGTTGCAAAATGTACATTATATCAAAGTCATATCTGTATCTATATTATGAGGTAATAGGTCAAATCATTAGTGTTTTTAGGCATAAAAATTACTTCATCAATATGTATTTAATAAGACAGTCAACAAACTTTGAAGTACTTTTTCTCAGTTTCAGTGTTGGCGTAGTTACGGCTGTTAGCCTTTGTAGGGCAGCGTGGCTCTGCAATATTGATTGTGACTACCTCTAAACTAAGAAGATTGGTTTTCATGAAGTTAGTCATTAGAATCTACTGTATCAGCAAGAGGCTAAAGAAGGACAAAGTTTATTTTACTATACTATTGTGTAAATATGAACCAGTATTGTAAATGCTAGGATGTATTGGGTACTGTAGGCCTATAGGGTTCAGTCATTGAGGACTGTTATATATATATGTATTAAGTTAAGTTGGACACGAGTAAGTGAGTAACGGATCTATTTTGTACATATTAAACCAGTTTTTTCTATCCGAGTCTACGCTTTCATACATGGCTTTTACAGTGCTGTGAATATAAAAACTAACAACACATTAATTAACAAACAGGATAATAAATAACGCATACATTTTTTTTTTTTTTAACTTAAGTTTTTATTTTCATTTTTTCAACAACATACATAGACAATACATTTCCACATACAAAATGATAAAGACTCATCAACAAGAAATACAAATAAAACAGATATACAAAAATGAGAAAAGAAAAAGTGTGGCATGGGTCCTTCGGTCCATTCTATATTTGCATCCTTTATTTAAATTTTTCATCATTTCCTTGTATCCTTTTCAATCCCCTGTGATGTCGTTCCTTCCCCTCCTATATTCTTCCCACTTTTCCCATTTCAATTCAAACTTCTCTTCTTGCAGCCTCAGCATATGTGTGATTCTCTCCATTTCCTGTATCCCCTCTACTATCTATCCATTGGTCCTTCGTCGGCACTTCTACCCTGTACCACAGTTTAGTTAAAGCTTTTTTGGCTGCCACTATTAGTATCTTAATCAAGTATTTGTCTTCCCCTTGAATTCCTTCCTGTCATAGGTTCCCCAGATACAACACTTGGCCTTCCTGGGGTATTTCGTATCCTATTATTTCATTTATTATCTCTCCTATCTCTTCCCAGTAGTGCCTTATTTTCTGACATCTCCAGAATATGTGTGTGTGGTTTGCTATTTCTTGTCCACACTCCCTCCAGCATAGTTTCTTTGCTGGTGTTTAATTGCCCTGTATTTCTGGTGTTATAAAGAATCTAATTATGTTTTTTCCACCCAAACTCCCTCCATATCCTTGATCCTGTGGTTGATTGTTGTGTCTTACATGTGTTATACCATTCCTTCCTTATCTCTATTTCTAACTCTTTCTCCCACTTTTCTTTTATATACAATGTTGTATTTCCCTTACTGTCCATTATTGCCTGATATAGTGCTGATATCACCCTACCCTTCCTTCCTTCGTATGATTTTACCATTATCTTAATTACCCCATTCTGTTCTTTGTCTCTGTCTTGCTTTATTTCCTTGTTATAGTAGTCTCTAATCTGTAAATATCTAAAGTGGTCCCTATTCTCTAGTCCGAATCTTTCTTTCAATTTTTGTAGAGTCTGCATCTCCCCTCCTTTCATTGTACATATTGCTGTTATCCCCCCCCCCCCCCCCCCTTCCCATCTTTTGAACCCATGTTCTTCTATCCCTGGTTTGAATTTGTTGTCGTGTGTTATCCATCTCAGTATCTTGGATTCTTTTTCTAGCTTGTATTTCTTTACTATTGTGTTCCATAGGTTTATAGTGAATTTGGTAATTGGGTCTAATAGTTGTTCCTGTCTTCTGAACAGTTCCTTATCTCCTATCAGTGCCTGCACTTTGAATCCCTCTCTTTTGTTTTCTATATCTTTCCATTTGGCTTCATAATTCACATTGCACCAGCATGCTACCGTTCTAAGCTGTGCTGTGCTGATCGGACGTTTTGGACAGCGACTCCTACAGGTCGGTTGGTGCGCCTGCGCAGCAGAATCAGGAAGCAACGAGGGCGGCGTCTCCCTCCCACGCAGACCCTCGCCGCTGAGAGATCACGCTGTACAGGTGAAAAGATGCGACAGCTGCCTCCTCGTGTACCGGAGGGGACACGTGATGCAAGGCTTGGTCCACATAGCAGCCGACCTGTGGGAGGCATGGCCTAACAGCGTTCAAGACAGGGGAGGGTAGAATTGGACAATACGAAATTGGGATGGGTGAAAAATAGAAAATGGGAGAAAAAGTAGATAAAAAAAAAAATGTGTTTCAAATAGATATTTCTCACTGTCTGGTGGAGCATACACATTCACTAATGTTACCATTTGACCTTCCATTTTCCCCTTGACCATTACATACCTCACCTCTTTATCCCTTATTTCCCTGATCATTTCAAACTTCACTGTGGTCTTAATTAGTATAGCTACTCCTCTTCTAGGGTTCTTTTTAAAAAGATTTTCATACCCGAATCTTCAGCTTTTCATGTTCTTGTGATATTAGATGTGTTTCTTGTAAGAAGATGACCTGCGCCTCCTCTTTCTTAAGTTTTGTCATCACCTTACTCCTCTTGATCGGATTATTCGTACCATTCACATTTAACGACATCATTTTTATACCCTTAACTTGTGTCATATTTCTTTTCCAATTGTTTTCCCGTTCTACCCATGTCACATAAAATAATATTTGTGGTTGTAGCCTCTGCTATCTCCGTCTGATTTACATACATATAACCATAATAAACATTAACACTATGATCGCCGCGGACGAGTTTTCACGTCATTCCTAGCCATGCTCATTCTGCCGAAGACGCCGTAACTCGTCTTTGATGTCAATATTTAAAAAATCTGTCATCGAAATCATATTTCCTTTCCGGAGCCCTGAGACACACTGCTGATCTCCTCAACTCTCTAGCGGTTCGCCATCTGGTGGCCGATCGGCAGATCGCCAACCGGAAATTAACCTTTGAACCGGTAGTGCTCATCCATATGTGGTCCGGCCACTCGCTATCGTTAGAGAGACTCCGTATTGACACAGTGAACATCGATCGGTGCAAATAACTCGAAAAAACAACATGATTTGGACGTATATACTATTATACAACCTGGAAATGGATCGGGCATTTCTCCATCCCATAATAGAAAAAATTCTGTTCCACGCTCATCTGCCAGCGGCGCAAGGAAGCCACGGTAAGATTCAGCGTTATTTTCTAACGTATTCTATACTAACTGATCTGATGAACATATGACCCACTCTGGATGAATCATCTAACGCTGCCCACGGAATTATAAACGATCCCCCGCCCATCCGGTCATCATCAGATGATGCGTAGAAACTTCTAGAACCACGTCCAGTTGACATTTTTTTTCTCGCACAGATTCCTACCAAACTGTATTTGATCATCAATATAATGCATTTAGGGCTATAAATCACGTTCTGAAGAAAGCTGCAGAAAACGATAAAAACATACTTATACTTTAGACCATATTTTAGTATGAATATGTGAATGAAAAAGTTTAACGTTGCTACACCCTGAACAATACATATAGGACATTGAATGGGCCATAATAATGGCAATTTAGCAATAGAATCTAAAAAGTTATAGCCCTGCAAAGAAGGGGAACTTCTCCATAGACAAATAGCTGGCGAGGGATGGTAAATTATGAATTTAACCCATGGCGATTAAAGTGTTAACATCAACATTAACACTTGGAACTTCCATGGCAGTTGAGGGTCTCACTCGTACCCCTCTTTCCCCCGCTGGTGGGTGGGGAGTAGTGGCTCTCCTACTGAGAGGGCTCCCCCTAGTGGCTAAAAAAAAGCGCACTATATATGTCCAACTCTTTCTGTGTGCGACCTGCTCCGAGCCCCCGGTCATAAGCTCTGCATTAGTTACTTTCATGTTCCTGTCTAATTGTGTTATGCGACATGTGTACTCCTGTGTTCCTTTCATGTCCGTCTCAATATATCTCTTGAATCCCCATGTCCTTTTTTTATCACTTTCGGTATCATTATCTCTCATGTGCTTTATCTTCTTCTTCCTGCATAAGTCTTTTTCATGTTTTCACTTTCTTGTATTGTGTGCGTCATATGTATATCAGTCTAATGTGTCTTGAATCTCCATGTCCTTCTTTCAAATTTTTGGTTTAATTATCTCGTATGTACTTTACCATCTTCTCATTGCATCAGTCCTTCTCCTGTTTACCTTAATCTGTATTGTGCGTGTATTGTACTTATCCTCCCTTGGATCACCGTGTCCCCTCTCGTCTCCTCTGCCCCTCTTCTCTGTGTCTTTGCGTCCTCCTTCTCAGTTGATCTGCCTTGAATCGATTCAGATCCCCTTCACCTTCCCGTTCTCCTCTCCTCCTCGTCCCCCGTCGACCCTGGTCCATCTCCTCGCTCTCTCCAGCCTCTGCAACAGCGTCGATCTCTCGTCTTCTCCTCCCGGCACCTTCCATCCTCTTTGGTTCATGTCCCTCGCCGCCTCCCGCACGTCGCCGTACACCTTTGCGCCTTCATTCCAATGGACCTTCAGCGTGGTCATTGGCGATTGAAATCTGATTCCTCCTTCCTTCAGAGTTTTTTTTATCTGAACGTAGCTCCGACGCTTTACCGCCACCTCTGTTGCATAATCATGGTCAAAAGTTACTCTCTGTCCCGCCACCTCCATCTTCTTCTGCCAGGCTGCTCTAAGAATGTTCTCCTTGACCTCGAATTCCAAGAAATTGACTACTAACTGCTCTCGGTGGCTTGTCCAACCGCGGCTTCGGCGCCAGTGTCCTGTGTGCTCTTTGAATCCCTGTCTTGTCGAGGTCTGTCATCTTCAATTCTCTTCGAATTAGGCTGTCTACAAATAACACATTAATTATTAACAAACAGAAGATAATAAACAACACATTAATTAACAAACAGAAGATGATTAACAACACATTAATTAACAAACAAGAAAACAAAACAACACATTAATTAACTCATTGGACACCAGAGGTCGCTGTGTACCGTGTGGTAAGAAGGCCACCGCTTTAAAGTATATGGATACATGGCGGTGTTTGCAGGGCTCAAACTATATTATATATCATAGCTATGGATATAATAATATTGCCCATTTGACATCGAGTATCTATCGTTCAATTTGTGAAAAAGAAATATTTTTTTCATCCTTACATTCCCGTTTTATACCGTGGTGAATATGAGTATAGTTTTAGAGTAATCCTGTCTAATCCCAGAAAATGACGCTATGCAGCGTTTAGTGCATTTCACAAAAAATCAACTCTATATTATCAGTATTATGTTTCATCATGAATGCATGAAAGGGTGGGGGGGGGTCGTTTTTCTCTGCTTTGATCGTCACCAACGGAATACGTTACACACACATTACACACAAACACTGGATCGCAGTGAAAGGATTCTTGGATCAATGCAAGATTGATACCATATAGCCCTTACCATGACTAGGATGTACTCCAAAAAGAATATTCCAATTATCTGATCGCCATTCCAAGTATTGATGTCGATCGTGTTGCCAACATAATACACCAAAGAACATGAACCGTGAGTGCTTGATTCTCCTCAATCCATGCATTATAAACGCTTGTCCTGCCCGACAAGGAAAACCCGGACCGGACTTTTTAGATCGACGCACAGCCCAAGCCAGAGAGTTTCAAAGGATGTGCAATACCGGCCGCAAGGCGACAGGCGGCAGTATACATTTGCTATCTCAGACTCATTCCCAATGATAACACAGGCTCCCTCGATGGATTATGAATGGGAATATCGAATAAAAGAAATAACGATAGAAAACCCGACTTTTCTCGGGTTTGGCGCTCAAGCGTCTGCGAGTTAACCCGACTTATCTCGGGTCTGGCGTCCAATGTGTTAACAAACAGAAGATAAATACACATTAACAAATAAGATAATGAACAACACAATCATTAACAAACGGAAGATAATAAACAACACATTCATTAACAAACTAGATAATAAACAACACATTCATTAACAAACTGAGGATAATGAACAACACATTAATTAACAAACAAGATGATGAACACATGAATTAACAAACAAGATAATGAACAACACACTAATTAACAAACAGAAGATAATAAGCAACCCATTCATTAACCCTTTCTGCGCCAACAATGAGTTAACTTGTTATGATCGTTATGTCTTTTATTCGCTATTGCCATTTATAATCCATCGAGGCACCTTGTGCATGCTGTTCTGAATGTGTCTGAGATCGCAGATGGTCAATACCGCCCCCTAACGCCTTGCAGCCGCTATTGCACTCCATTTGAAACGATGTAGTTTGTTTTCTCGGCCGAGCTGCAGCGTGCAAGACAAGCGTTCACCACGGATACCTCGACGAGTTCATCCGCCCGCCCGGTCATGTGCAATGCTGGATAACGTGGGACAGACTACAGCGACCGATATTTGGAATGGCGATCAGATAATTGGATTCTTATTTTTGCATCAGAGACAAGGTAAGGACAGTATATATCCAATCTTGCGTTGATCCGATATTTTTTTTCTCCCGCGATCGAAGCTGTCTGTGTGGAATGTGTGTGTGGTGTGTCCCGTTGGTCACATTACAGCACGGAGGGGCACCCCGCCCCCTTTCATGCGTGCATGAGGAGACAATAACGATAATCTAGCGTTGATTTCAGGATGATTTGATAATCAGGCGAAAAATGGCAACGTGATAAGTGGATTTCACTAAAGGGCTGTTTTCGCGTCTTTTCCTGGGATTACTCAGAAATCACTCAAACTATACTCATATTCACCACGGTATAAAACGGAAATGTACGGATGAAAAAATTATGTTTTTTTGCATGTTGACCAGAAGAAACTCACTGACAATCGACAACGTTATTAGATCCATAGCTATAATATTTAATATAGTTTTAGCACTCGCAAACACAGCATTCTCTCCATTTAACAAAGTGCTGGCACAAACGGCCATACGCCCACAGCGACCTCCGGCGGTCAATGTTTTTTGAGTGCCACGCTGTTTGGTTAATTTACCCTGAGAATGCCAGCCCTTCTAGTCGTTTCCATGGTCGTTGCACTATGTTTGCGAAGCTGTGTGTGTGTTCTGTATTATAGCTGTAGAGTCACGGTGTGGCCCATTTCGACAAACATTACTTGTAGTCCAGCATGAGAATAATAGTTTGTTTCCACATGCTGTAGTTTGTAGTTTATTACACGCTAAACATCGCATTTCCAAGATAATGCAGTATTTTTTCATAGATCGCGAGATAAAATGCATTATGTGCAATAAGCCCAAACCGTTCTGGCTGATCCCCTGAAACCCTGAATACTCCCAAATCACAGGTATATGACTTGTATATATGTATCATCACACGTTTTAACTCAACTATGATCACGTTTGCCGAGCATGTTTTTCGTCCGGTGAAACACAGAACTGTGATCGTTAGAAAAACACGTTTCAGATTCGGTAAAATAGACAGAATGTACCTTACCTTAGCCAGAAGGTATTCCAAAATAATAATTCCAAGTGATTGCATCGCCATCGCGATTACCAGTGTATATGTCTATACACGTTTCGATGGTCAAATACGCTTATGCAACGGAATTCCGAGGCTAACCCTAACCGAAGATAATGAACAACACATTAATTAACAAACAAGATAATAAACGACACACTAATTAACAAACGGAAGATAATGAACAACACACTAATTAACAAACAAGATAATAAACACTAATCAACAAATAAGATAATGAACAACACATGAATTAACAAACAAGATGATGATTCATTAACAAACAAGATAATAAACAACACATTAATTAACACGGAACAAACCGGTTAACCATCTGTAGTGTGATAGTAAAGGGTTAACCTTCTGTAGTGTGGTAGTGAAAGGGTTTTAAACATACGGTGCTGATTGATTGATTGAAAACTTTATTAACAGATTGCAGAATGGGTACAGTACAGCTCAATACATACAATTGTTAAGGGGATGCAGACCAGAGAAAGACTTTCGTCTTGTTTAAATCAGGGTCCCCCATTTTCAATTCATCATAACATATATGACATACATGACATACAGATAGACAGTACTGCTACATCTATACATTTATGACATACCAGATTTGCAAATACAGTACTGTTTGTGATACAAAAAGAGTCCAGAAAAGAGAGTATACATTTGACGTAGAAACTGTACATTGGAGGAGGTTGGGTAGGTGGGGGGGGGCTGTACATTGGAGGTGGTGGGGGGAGGGGTGGGTGGGTGGGGGACACTGTACAACTGTACAAGCAAAACTGAAAGAAGCTGAAAAGAAGTAACGTCCAGGAATTGTTCCAGCATCATCTCCCAGGAGGTACAGCCTCATTTCTTTATAAATAGCAGCGTGCACGCAGTTCCTCCTGGAGACTGCAGGGGGACATCCCTCGTGAAGATCGGCGGAGGTCATCAGAACTATGCAGCTGTTCCAGAAACACCCCCCAGAATGATTATGAACCATATTGGTTCTTGGAGTCTTAGGTTTCAGGCTCTTTTTTTTTTTTTGGTACTTAAACCAATTATGTTTGTGGTCAATGTTTACTGACTCTAAAAACATGGTTAAACATGACATTTAAGGTTTTTCATTACTAATTTTATGGAGAACACTTGGTAAACATAAAATGTACTTTATTTGTCCTGTACACGTTTTATACATCTTTTGGGCCATTTTGACCCCAAGCTCCGTAGTTACTGTATATAAAACCTTTTACACTCTTCATTTTGATCTATTTTTCTTTTGTTGGGGCTGATATTGAGGGCACTTTCCATGCAATTTTATGATCTTCAAAAAACCTGTTCCTTACTTTTTTACCAGCTTCCCTGGGACCTACAGTATACCGGTAACCGTGTGAGAGCTGTGATAAGATATTCCTTTACAGTAGAAAAGTTAAAATAGGCAGTGTAAACAATATAATTAACTCTATGAGGGTCTGTATGCCCTATCAGTTATATTATACTGTACATTACAATAAATGTATTACAATAAATATGGTTATAATTCACTCAACATGGGAGGCAAGCATAGTTCCCATAGGAGGGGGGCTAACATAATTGAGAACTCTGATAATTCACACAACATGGGGGGCAAACGTATAAAACAATGGCTGTACATACAAGTTCAAGTTTCTTTATTAGTTGTCATACAGAAATACAGAATACTTTTGTATGAAATGCTTCTTTCTGTTTTGCTCCTGAGAGTGTGCTAGATGAAATAGATAATTATAAAATAAAATAAGTATAAGTATAAAATAGAAAGTCAAATACATAAACAAGTGTAAACAAAACAAAAATGTTCAATATGCACACTATACAATGCAGAGTAGAGTTATAATACAATACAGTGAGTTGTTTATTTAGATACAGCCCTTTAGACCATTTCTCTTTGCATTTTGTGCCTCAACTAATGATTTTGAACGTGACCATGTGGGCTTAGATGCCGCTGAGGTCACAGCTCTCAGAGAGTGAAAGTGATTTAGAGGAGAAGCCTGATTTTCACTGATCTTTTTTTTTATCCACTTTTTCTCCCCATTTTCTATTTTTCTCCCATCCCAATTTCGTATTTTTCCAATTCTTCCCTCCCCTGTCTTGAACGTTGCTAGACTATGCCTCCCACTGGTCAGTTGTAGTGAGGATAGAAGCCTTGCATCACGTGTCCCCTCCGGTACACGAGGAGGCAGCCTGTCGCATCTTTTCACCGCAGCAGCTCGATCTCTCAGTGGCGAGGAGTAACGCGTGGGAGGCTCACGCTGCCCCCGATACTTCCCGTTTCCGCCGCACCGGCGTCACCCAACCAACCTGTAGGAGTCGCTGTCCACAACGTCCAATCCCCACCCACCGGCTTTCCCACCCTCTAACACTGCCAATTGTGTTAGTATGACGGCCGGCCATGCCGGTAGCAACGCAGAGAGCTGGGCTCGATACCAGCATCTCCTGCGTTAGTGGCGACCGCCTTGCCCACTGCACCACTCAGCCGCCTTGATTTTCACTGATCTGAATGACTACACCCGTCTTAGAGTGAAGCCTTCGATTCAGTACAATGGAAATCTTGTTTTTCAACCTTGTTGCATTTTTTAAGAGGGTATGTTGATGTACAATTACCCCAAATGACAACTAAAGCCCTTTGATTTCTATCCCCCTGGATATCAACAGAATTAAACTATTTCAGCTATCCAATCTGCTTCCCTGAAAACTTTACACAATCTACTTGGGTTACCCAGTCTGTCAGTTGTCAGTAGTTGTAAAGGATATCAGCTAGTCCACAAACAAGTAATGAAACTAGTTTGCTACAATGCATTTCATTTGTGTGGTTCAAAAACATTGGTTGGAGGTTGAGAGGGCTGAGAGGAGGGTGGGGGTTGAGGAGGGTGGAGGTTGAGAGGGCTGAGAGGAGGGTGGGGGTTGAGAGGAGGGTGGAGGTTGAGAGGGCTGAGACTAGAGGAGGGTGGAGGTTGAGAGGGCTGAGAGGAGGGTGGAGGTTGAGAGGAGGGTGGGGGTTGAGAGGTGGGTGGAGGTTGAGGAGGGTGGGGGTTGAGAGGAGGGTGGAGGTTGAGAGGAGGGTGGGGGTTGAGAGGGCTGAGAGGAGGGTGGAGGTTGAGAGGAGGGTGGGGTTGAGAGGGCTGAGAGGAGGGTGGAGGTTGAGATGAGGGTGGAGGTTGAGAGGGCTGAAAGGAGGGTGGAGGTTGAGAGGGCTGAGAGGAGGGTGGGGTTGAGAGGGCTGAGAGGAGGGTGGAGGTTGAGAGGGCTGAGAGGAGGGTGGAGGTTGAGAGGGCTGAGAGGAGGGTGGAGGTTGAGAGGAGGGTGGAGGTTGAGAGGGCTGAAAGGAGGGTGGAGGTTGCCGTATCTGAGGGGAGAGCAGAGAAAGTCTCACTCAAAGGTAGAGCGGACAGGATGTCAGAGGAGAGGGTGGAGGGGAGCGTAGGTTGCATCTGACAGACAGTTGGAGTTGGAGTGGGTGGTTTGGGATTTAGCACAAGAGTTAGTGAAATAATCTTGGGAGAATATGATAATATGAGATCCAGGGAGCTGCCAGTTTTGTGGGTGAGAACAGGTTGAAGGATTGTACGAGAGAGACCACTGTGGCAGATTGGGAAGAGTCAGGCAGGTTGAAGTCACCCATTAGCACCAGGAGGTGCCATGAAATAGTATAATTGCATCATGGATTAAATCTGGATATTCAATAATATCCAGGACCAGGCAGATATTGTTTGAGATATGTCTGCTTTTCATGAAACCTGACTGTATATTATTGTATTTTCTTTATTTCTTTATTTCGCACCATTTCAGCAAAACAGTAAAGAAATCGAAACATTGATCAGAGTAGAGGCAAGAGACCCAGATGGGCCTATATACGGGGCCTCAACTCATTAAATCATCAGATTAAAAAAACACAAAAACTATACTATTATTGTATATAGTACTCATTACCTTTATTTCTTAAGCTTAGCATTGTATTTTTATTACTTTTTATCATGTATATTCTATTTTATTATCTATTCTATTTTTTTGTATTTTTGCACAAATTCACCTTCATTCATTCAATCTCTTGAATCTTGAACTGTGTAACAGAAATTATTTCTTTCAAACAAGGCTTTAATATATGAGCATATAACAATTTGTAATATGAGTTGAGCAATGTTAATGGATGCCAATTATAAATAGTGTCTTAAGGTAATAAGTAATGTCTTGACTCTTGACAGCTCACCCTTAAACATTATCTTTAAAACTAGAACACCATCCCATCCCCATGGTGAACAGGAGGTGGCGGTAATGCACCTTTAAGTGGGATGCCAATCGCCATAAAAAAGAAACAGAAGAAGAACACGGAGTGGCGCCGTCCGCGTGTATGCTTTTACCAACGCGTTTGTGTTTCCGGGTTCCCGTTTTGCGCTCTGATTGGCCACTGACCTACACGCATACGCCCCCCTCGCTATCGCCTTTGGGGCGTGAGATATGAAGACAGATTTAACTGGGTATAGGAAGGCATGAATGAATGAATGAATGAATGAAAACTTTATTTAACAGATTGCAGAATGGGTACAATACAGTACGGCTCAATACATACAATTGTTAAGGGGATGCAGACCTGAGAAAGACGTTTGTCTTGTTTCCATCAGGGTCCCCCATTTTCAATTCATATAGACATTTATGACATACACAACATGCATGACATTTATGGCATAGGGACATAGGTATTTAGTACTGATACATTTGTGACATAAACGGTATTCAAATATACAGTACTGTTACCCCTAGATCCTGACAGAGTATATACATATGATGGGGAGGGGACTGTACATTAGGAGGGGGTGGGTGGGTGGGTGGGAGAGAAATATACATACGGCGGGGAGGGAATATATACATGCGGTGGGGAGGAGACTGTCTATTAGGAGGTGGTGGGGGTTTTGGGCATTTACGGTGGCCAGTTTCGAATAGCAGCCTCCCGTAGGTGCTCTTTAAGAGCGGTTTTACAGCTTTGGGTAGGGCGTTCCACATTGTTGTGGCATAATTGCGAAACGTGTTTAGTCCCTTGTTTGAGCCGAATCTGGGTTTAACATGATTTGTTGAGCTTCCTCTGGTGTAGTGGTTGTGGTATTCACTGACCTTTGGGAAGTATTTTGACATGTACATGGGCACCCCGGTCGTATAGTGTATCTTGTAGAAGTACCATACGAGCCGCAAATTGAACATGCAGTGAGTCTGCAACAACAACCCAATAATAAACACTCGAAACAGCTATTACCAGACAATTACAACAGCAGTGGTGCCTGCTAGCAAACACCCTCTAGCAAAACATGACACAATGTGATCCTATCTCCGATAGAGCGGCTGGTCGCAGAGACGCGAGTTGAACGAACACATCGGGAGGAGAATGAATGAATGAATGAATGAACCTGATGTAAACAAGACAAAAGTCTTTCTCTGGTCTGCATCCCCTTAACAATTGTGTGTATTGAGCCGTACAACTGTATTGTACCCATTCTGCAATCTGTTAAATAAAGTTTTCATTCATTCATTCATTCTCCTCCCGATGTGTTCGTTCAACTCACGTCTCTGCGACCAGCAGCTCTATCGGAGATAGGATCACATGTGTCATGTTTTGCTAGAGCCTCGAGGGGCGTATATGTTTATTATTCCGAATAGATCTACACCGGCTTATAGCCTATAATACATGCCATTTGAAGCAGGCACCACTGCAGACTCACTGCATGTTCAATTTGCGGCTCGTATGGTACTTCCTTCCTATACCCAGTTAAATCTGTCTTCATATCTCACGCCTAACCTCGTTCCCAGCTTTATCTCATCTCACGCCCCAAAGGCAATAGCGAGGGGGGCGTACGCGTGTAGGTCATTGGCCAATCAGAGCGCAAAACGGGAACCCGGAAACACAAACGCGTTGGTAAAAGCATACACGCGCGCTGTCCAACCGGAGGTGAATGAGCACGAGGAGGCGGGGCTTCGAGCTGAACTAGGTCGGTACGTCACTCTTTAGGATGCGGAAGTGACAGCGGGGAGTCAGAGCAGAACTGGAACTAGTCAGAGGCCTCCGAATAATAACCACCTGCACAACTTCAACTTTCTCCTCAAATTACACTCCAGCCTGATTACGGACCAACAACACGAACACGTCAGTGGGATTTACTGCTAAGTCACACTTTACTCGTCTCGTTTTTAAAAGCGTCGTTAGCGTGATAATAACCACCACCAGTTAGCTTAGCGTTATTAGCTAGTAGCCGAACTGGGAAACTTGCTTGACTATCGACTCACATCGTGGTGAGAACTTATGTTCATCATAGAAGACAACAGTAAACAACGGCTAGTTATACCGTCGTTAACTCGAAGCACTCTGCAGCTCATGCTTTATTGCACCCGCTCTCACCTTGACATATAACGTGGCGTTAGTGTAACTTGCGTGGTGTGGATATTAATACCGTTGTGATTTCAGACTGTGGTGTCCCTGACAGACAGGGCGTTGTTTCAGAGGGGGAGGGGGACGAGCTGCTCGTCTTCTATCACTTCTGAGTCTCACCGTGTCGTCTTTCCACATTGTTTTCAGAATCGACGCTCTACCAAGTCGAAGAACTCCTCGTCCTCCAACACCACACCACCAGCACAGAGATGGCCAGCAACAGCATCGAGGCGGTGAAGCGAAAAATCAAAGTGTTGCAGCAGCAGGCGGACGAGGCTGAAGAGCGAGCAGAGGTCCTGCAGAGACAAGTGGAGGAGGAGAAGCGCTCCAGGGAGCAGGTGCCTGCACTCACACCACCCCACTTATCTGGATTTATTTATTAGCACAGTTAAACAAAAGTAAAAACAATACATAATAAGTTATAACCATTGTGTGAAGGAGAAGTTGGAAGCCTAGAGGCTTTATCGAGAACTTCCCCTGTTTTGTAAAAATCAAACATACAAAAAATATACATATTATAAAATACCAGAATACAGTCAAAAGATACGTGTTAATACACACACACATACACCACAGTACATACATGCATATACTGTGTATACTGCATACATAATAATATATAATTAACAACCCACCCACCTGCCTACAAACCTACCCACCCACATAACCAAATGCATACCGACATGTATGACCTATTTATCTATCTACTACTTTTGTTGGATATGAGCATTTTTTTGTAGTTTGCTTTAAAAAACAAGCAGAGATGAGGAGGAGAGGCCTGCCGTCACACCCCGACTTATCTTCCAGACGGGTCTATTTTTAACCTCCATTAGTGTGTATTATCTAAACAACCAAGACTTGGCCTCATTAAGACATGTTTGTATTACTCGACTGTAGTCCTGTTCTTTGCGGGAGTTTGGGATTGTTTGAAAGTGGGGCAATAGGGTTGAACAATGATGTCCGTTTGGATGCCTTGAATAGTTTGAACCATTTTCACACACACTGGAATGTCAGTTGTTTGGGTCTCAACAAATTCTTGACCTTCTCTCCTGACTGGCTTGTAGTGTCATG
The DNA here is from genome assembly GCF_963971535.1 of Notolepis coatsorum. Lineage (NCBI taxonomy): Eukaryota > Metazoa > Chordata > Actinopteri > Aulopiformes > Paralepididae > Notolepis > Notolepis coatsorum. The sequence continues at coordinate 15,602,470 of NC_140183.1, read as the reverse complement.
TACCTTCTCTCCTCTTACTTGTAGTAGGGATGTGCACTGCACATAATGATTATTTTGATAGCCGGCTATCCGCTGTCATTAACCAGATTAAAACCGGATAGCTGTGTTAACATTGCTTGCTAATTCATAACGTTGGCTAACTACATAAATACAGCGCGCTTTCATGGCGACTGCAATTTACTCCTCATTAGTAGCAACACTTGTAAAACTGACTGAAACTCATGTCCACAGTACAGACTCCAGGTGGAGACGGAAGTTGTGAAAATGATGAGCCAGACACACTCGCTTCCAAAACAAATGCTGCGTGCAGCGCTTGATATTGCACTTATATCCTTATTGATCATCAATACTACTCAGAGAATGGTGCGCATAGCATTTTATTAAGTTGTCTGAAACGGCCCACAAAACAGCCATGGAGCCATCCGTCTGCTTCATAGGGTCTTTCTTGGCCAGTATTTTATGTCCTTTGATAATCCATGACCAGCCAGTCCTTTGATAATCACCAGCCTGTTGATGATTATATATATATTTTTTTTAACATTTCACCTGTTGTCCTACTTCATGCAGTATAGTATATAACCCTAACCCAGTGTACTGAAAGGTCTTGAGAGAGTAGTTCTCAGGAGAGCTAGTATAGTATATATAACCCTAACCCAGTATAGTGAAAGGTATTGAGAGAGGAGTTCTCAGGAGAGCTAGTATAGTATATATATAACCCTAACCCTGTGTACAGGGCTGTACGCTAAGCTTTTTCACTAGGGGCACACTTGCCCCTAAATGAGAAATTTAGGGGCAAAGAATATTTTTTAGGGGCACATTTTTAAATAACTATTTTACCATAATAGTAGGGCTGGGCGATATGGCCTCTAAATGATATCGCCATATTTTTTGGCCATATCACGATACACGATATATATTGCGATGTTTTGACATTTCCTCTAAAGCACTTAAAAATGCTTGATTTAACCCTTTGATGCATACAGTCACGCCAATATGATGATTATAATAAGTCCCTGCAACATAGGTTTGCATTATTAAACCATGAAGATGCTTTAAACAATTATTTAATGAAAATGTACTAAGAGTAGTCTACTGACACACTAATAAATTTTTTTATTTACATCTAAGACCATTTATATAAAAACTTTGGGTGCCTTTTTTTTGCACAGTACTGTTTTCTATCCACTTTAGCCAAACACACACACACACGCATATATGGGGGGCGAGAACGAACCCCTCGGGTTTTGTTCTAGGTTCGCGCTTTGATCGTCTAAGCTGCCGTAGGTGATGACGTCACACTCTAATGTAAACAGGAAGAGTTTAACACACAGAGATGGAAAGTGGATGATATACAGAAACGAATAACCAATAAATATGAAGTTATGTTTAAACTTCTGTTGTCAAGCGTTGTTAATATAACCCACCCCCTTTCCTCACGGATGGAACTAGTGTTGTGGAGTCTGCTTTGACCGTTTTCCAGGGTTAGCAGCAGCTAACGCTAGTTAGCTTAGCACAGTCCTAATGGATACCTTGGTTACCAGCTAACGTTAGCCCATTGCTCGTGTCAATTAAATTGCATGTTATTAAAGGTCCGTGCTGGTCTGTCTAATGAAATTACAACCGCAACATTATGTCGCACTGGATTAATTTAGGAGTGAAATGCGAATGAAGGGTTGAAATCACTACTCGCAAGCTTGCCCCCAGATATTATTTTCCACTCGCACCGGCCAAATTAGGGGGCAATTTGCGATCATCTCGTCGCAGTGTACAGCCCTGGTGTAGTGAAAGGTATTGAGAGAGGAGTTCTCAGGAGAGCTAGTATAGTATATATAACCCTAACCCAGTGTAGTGAAAGGTATTGAGAGAGGAGTTCTCAGGAGAGCTAGTATAGTATATATAACCCTAACCCTGTGTAGTGAAAGGTATTGAGAGAGGAGTTCTCAGGAGAGCTAGTATAGTATATATAACCCTAACCCTGTGTAGTGAAAGGTATTGAGAGAGGAGTTCTCAGGAGAGCTAGTATAGTATATATAACCCTAACCCTGTGTAGTGAAAGGTATTGAGAGAGGAGTTCTCAGGAGAGCTAGTATAGTATATATAACCCTGTGTAAGGAGTTCTCAGGAGAGCTAGTATAGACGACGGACATGTTTTCCGGGCTGGTGATAAAAATGCCCCCTTGGACTAAATAATTGACTCAGCGTGGATGACGTATGAATCTAAATGTAGAGAATGCGCTGCCGTCTCATGTATTCACTTTTAACTTTTTTACACATTCACCCCATACAATGAGTACAAAACAATATATTAAACATTTGAATTAACCATAAAAAATATTCGGTTAATTTAAAACGACTTGTTAACCAGATATCCTTGTAGTGATGTACCTTCTCTCCTGACTGACTTGTAGTGACGTAACCTACCAGAAGGTGCAGAATTTATTGCGCTTTTTATTGGCTGTTTTATGATGAAGTCGTTTGGCTATGTGTCAACTTTCTGTTTTCCCTGACAAGTTAAAAATAATGCACAGAACCATTGGTTAGTTAGTTTTCAGGCATATCTATATCTCCATATGGTGTTTAGCCTCTTCAGTCCAAGATAAGGTGCCTGCAAGAAGACATTTGTGTTGTCATTGATAGCTTGCCTTTAGCCTGTAGCTTGCTCTTTACTGACTTAATAATCATATTGGTCTTATTATAAATTCAGGTCTTAGTAAAAGATCTTGGGCAACTACAAGGTTATGTCCTTTTAAAATTATTTTCTGGAAGAAATATTGTCATATCTGGTAAACGCACCATTTATTGTCTGAATGGTCTTATGTGGGAAACATTTTATATATGTGCCCATTAATTGATTAGTTGGCAAAATCCTCTATGTTGATGTAGCCTGGTCCATTGTCCGCTGTTGGTTGGTTTAGTTGCTGTCATAACAGGTCTGGGAGCTGCTGAGAGAAGAGCGTGTTTCCCGCCGAGCATTCTGGGGTAAAACAGGAAGTGAGCTCGTCAACTGACTGGCAAGACCTTTTTAGGTCCTGAACACTGTAAGAGGAAGTGCCCGCAGATTACTCGACACTCGACAGCTGGTTGATATGTAGGCGTCGTTGATCAGAGTAGAGCTGAACAATTATCAAACATTTGTGGAAATAGGGCCTAGTGCAATATCCAAATGACAGGAGGTGTACTATTGTTATGTTACAGTAGATTTAGAAAGGGAGAGCTCCATCTTCCTACTGATTTTAAATCACTTTAGTGGATATAGGGCTGGGGTGTTGTTGGTTCCTTCTGCTGTTTTCACAACACATCTCCTCTCTGTAAACTACTGCCTGTGTGGCTGTGGGCTCACACACTGAACAGCAGAGTTTCCACTGCACACGGAAACAGTGACTTGTGAGAGGAGTTGTCACAGGGCGATGCCGAACGCTAGATATCATTAGGGTTGTACCGTTCACATTTGAACAGATACCGGTACCTGTAATTCGTATCTGTATTTTTTTTTGGTACTTAACTCTTTCTGTAATAACAAAAAATGTAACTTCAGTTGTAAAAAAAATATATATATATATTACTGTCCCGTCTCTTGGGTCTTTGGATGGCGAGAAATGATATTTAAACATTTAAAAACATAATCATGAGATTTATTTTGTGTGGTGTTACAACAATAAACAACTAACAGTTTTAAATAAATAACAATGTTGAAATTGAGAAATGTATATATATATATATATACATTTCTCAATTTCAACATTGTTATTTATTTAGAACTTTTAGTTGTTTATTGTTGTAACACACCACACAAAATAAATCTCATGATTATGTTTAAATATCATTTATCTCGCCATCCAAAGAGACGGGACAGTAATATATATATTTGTGGAAAAGGCTCCCTCTTGTCTAGTAGTATTACACTCTTGTACTAAATTTGTAAAGGTACCGAAATATGGTACGGATTGATCTAGCATGAATCGGTACTCCGTAGTGTAATTCGGTCGGTACCATTAAAAGTACTGAGTTTGGTACCCAACCCTAGATATCGTAGCTTCTAAAATTGAAGGGCCGCTGTTCTGTGTACATTATGAAATGACTATTGCGCTTTTTGATTGGGGGGGGGGGGGGGATTGGAATTTTTGGTGGATAGTGGATCTCTAAAAAAAGACAGTTTTTAGTTCCTCTTTAAAGATGGATGTTGTCCACTAATCTCACCCTTTAGTTCCTCTTTAAAGATGGGTGATGTATGTCCTCCACTGTGGGTGAATGTGATGTCCACTAATCTCACCCTTTAGTTCCTCTTTAAAGATGGGTGATGTATGTCCTCCACTGTGGGTGAATGTGATGTGAGTAACTAAGGATTTACTCGGACAAAGGTAGTCTCGTAATGGGCTCCACGAGATGGGGTAAACGCTGATCTATATAGGTGTGTCTAGGTGAGCGAGACAATAGGGCATAAAATAATATTGTTTGTTTCCTGTTGGTTGTCAGTTAAGGCCATGGGTAGGTTTTTATTAGGAATTTATTTAATTTAATTTATTTTATTCTTTCCCACGGCGACTATGGATAGGGAATTTCTTTATTTAATAAAAATGTTCACAACAACATGGATGCATGTACTCTGCCAGCATGTTTAATATCCATAATACTAAAGGGTTGACTAAGATTTCTATGAAACTTTATTGTAAAAAAAAAAAACTGTAGTGGTTACGTCATTGCTGTTTCCGGCCGGTCCACCTCGCTTGAAATTGCAACGTATTTGCCCATTTCTAAATTGTCTCGTTTAAAACAAATAAAGCATGAACATTTGCATGGTGTACCTTTCTGTGCATATTCATCCACAATCTAGCTCAACATGAAAATATTCGCAATGAATTGTAAAATAATTACGTCAAATTTTATTTCAACCAAAAATGCTTAAACAATAATGTTGGTGATAGAAGGGAACTCATCTTTTGCAAAAATGGAAAGCTTTCCAATGTTCATGACTCAGAATTGTTACAATAGCCGATAATCCATTTTCCCAATGATAAATCCCTAATATGGGTGGACCTCGCGGGCGGTCCAAAGTGACGTCAGACTACACCTCCCTATTGGATGGGAGAGGGGGGACATGGTTTGGGAGGGATGAAGGTGAGACAAAAGGTGGATGGATGGATGGGGGGGGTTGAAACATGGCTGGGGGATTGTTTGAGGGGGGGAGGATTCTTCTCTCACACACCACTAATCTCACCCTTTAGTTCCTCTTTAAAGATGGATGTCGTGTATGTCATCCACTAACCTCACCCTCCTCTCTCCTGCCCAGGCGGAGGCCGAGGTGGCGTCTCTGAACCGCCGCATCCAGCTGGTGGAGGAGGAGCTGGACCGAGCTCAGGAGAGGCTGGCCACCGCCCTGCAGAAGCTGGAGGAGGCGGAGAAGGCCGCGGACGAGAGCGAGAGGTGGGACCAGCAGACTCCACACAGTCCAGCTGCACTGCTGTCTAGAAGTGGCTGCTACATGTAGACTCTCACAGTCCAGCTGTGTTCCAAATTACACAGACTCATCCCCACGTGGGGTATCATTGGAAAGCCACACTCATTGGTTACAACCCTGTCCAATAATCTTCGAGATCACCAAATGATTGACGGAGCTAGAGCCTCTGGAGTTGGGGGTGGTATTCGAAAAGAAAAAAAGTCTGCCGTGTACTTTGGCGCACGCCTCGCATATCGGCATGTAACTCGAGAACCGCTGACTGGATTTTGTCGCCTGAAATGGCAATCGACAGGCAACAAATAGGGCTTTAATTCGATATATATATTGTATTAAAATATATGCACTACTTACATTTTGACTACTTATATGTAGATATGTGCAATACGTCTGGCATATATGTGTACAATTTGACCATGTGCTCATCTCGTATTGCAACGAAAAAACGTCAATAAACAAAGTTTTGAGAAAAAATATATGCACACCCGAGCTGCTAGAGGTCGCCAAAGTGGCTTGTCGGGCGAATCGTCCTCAAGAGGGCCCGTATACGGGCCGTTGCGTGGTAAGCGGTATTAACCCCCAGTGTGCACGAAACGCATATAAAAAGCTGTTTAAAAACCTCTGTGTGGACGAGGCCTTAGTTCAGTATCTGTTCTGGAAACTTTCCGTTTCACCTTTCTCTCCCTAAACCACTACTACTTTTTAAGCGACTTAAAAAAATACTTCTTTTGCTTCTATGTTGTATTCACTCTTTCCTCATCTCCGTTTCTTCCAGGGGTATGAAGGTGATTGAGAACAGGGCCCTAAAGGATGAGGAGAAGATGGAGATTCAGGAGATGCAGCTGAAGGAGGCCAAGCACATCGCTGAAGAAGCTGACCGCAAGTATGAGGAGGTGAGCTGTCCAACATGCATGCATACATAGTCATATATATATATTAGTGCTGTCAAACGATTAAAATATTTAACTCGATTAATTGCATGATTGTCCATAGTTAACTCGCGATTAATTTCATTTTTATCTTTTTTTATTTATTTTTTTACCTTAAACAGATCTTTTTCAAGTTCCAAGTTTTAATACTCTTATCAACATGCGAGTCAACAAATGCTTGCTTTATGCAGCCATTTAACACAAAAGGATTACCCTCATGCATTGCAAATTTGCATCAAATTCAAAACAGAGTGATGCACAAAATAACTTAAAAGAAAATAATAATTTAAAACAATGAATAAAGTGTGCATGAAATAATAGAGGAAAGAAAACGTTAGGAACTTGTTACATTCACACACACAAGGGCTGATTAATCACACCCTCTCTCTCTGTCTCACACACACACTCTCCCAACTCTCTTTCTCTCTTGCCCCTTCCTCATCTCTCTCACCCCCCTCTCTCTCTATATCTCACACTCACATACAAAATATTTGTCAGGCCACTGAACTTAGAAGCAGGCCAGGACAGTGTTTCTAGTTGTATTCTAAAATTGTATTCTATTGTATTCTAAAATGTGACTATATGGTTTTATATTAACTTAATAAATAAACTAAAACGAAAAATCTACTTATTTCAACGAACATTTCAAACTAAATAACAGATTATGCACATAAAACGCTGAAAACAACCGAAGCAACAATAGTATTTTAATGAGGCTATTATTATTATCATTATTATTTTGCAACAAGTTAGCCCTTTCATAAATAGCACATATAAATGAATAACTAACTTGAACTAACTTAATAGGATTGAAGTGATATTTGGCTTAAAAAATCGGTCGCCTGACAATCTTTTTTTTAAATAAAACCCTGACGATGTGCATTGGGCCGCGGCTCTCTGACGCCTTATTTTCTGGGTCCCGGCCTGAAAAGTTTGGGAACCCCTGGGTTAAAGGACCAGACTATAGTCTTTTTAGAATAGAAATACTTTTTATTATCCAGAGGGAAATTTGACACTGCAAATCGCTCAACATTAAACATTTAGACAGAACAGGTCACAAATAAGAATAACAAACAAATCAAATTGCCTAAGATAAGAATGGAATAAAATATACAGTAAATAAATACAGTAAAAATATACTGAGGTCTACAGTAGGTGTAGTATTGCACAGTGCTGTTTCAAAAGTAAGAGTCCAGGAAGATGGTAACTGTCACTCTGTGCTCAGTGATGCATTGTATAGTCTGATGGCTGTTGGAATGAAGGACTTCCTGTGCCGTTCAGTGGTGCATTTAGATAGTGTGAGCCTATGCTCCTCCTGTCAGCCAAGTCTGTGTATAGTTTTGACATGTTGGTTTCAAGTCATTCTTGTCTTAATCAAGACACCCTTCTTTTTTCATTGTTTTACTGTTATTTAAACGTGTGGCGTTTATTCTCTGCTGACTCATCACTGCCACTGGCTTTTTGGTATCTGAGAACGTGTCAACACATTGCAAAAAGGTCACGCCAACATCTGAGGCGTCGCAGGTTTTCTGAAAGGCGTTTTAGTTGGACGTGGTGACTTTCATGGGTTTGTCTGGTGTTTTAAGACTCATCCGATACCGTTACTGATACACTTGGAAACGTATCCAGCACTAAGACCAGCGGAAGGGTTTGGTGGTTGAGCCCCGTTGGAGCGACTCTTGAGTAATTCGGTGAGATGAACGGTTGCTTCATTGTTGCAGTTGAACACGATGCACTTGAGGCCATTGAGACACAGCCTGCAGGCTGCAGCTCTTGACAGGGTTACTGCCATGTTATTACAAGCCTGGATCCTCCATCCCCCACAACCACACAGTCAAACCTGCAATGCAAAGGGTTTTGTCCCTAGCTATTTGAATAAAACAAGACTTCAACAGCTTCACCTACTCTCTCTTATGCTGAGTCAAAAGTACTGCGATTACAACCGTGATTCTATCTTTTTTCGGGCCGCATGCAGCTCTTTGCCCGGCAATGTGTGGCTCTTCCATCCAAAAGAAAAAAAATATCTTTTTATTTTAGCTTTTTTTTTTTGTTTTTTTTGTCACTCATTCCATAAGGACGTAGAATAAACATTAATTTTTTTTTAAATGGGCCATTTGCATGTTCTTGGTATCTGAATCTAGGGACATATGGATCAGTGTCAGAAATAGTATGTCTGTTACTAGGCTTGAGTAAATTGTAATGAACCGAAGGAGAATATCAATTCTATTTAAATTTTTTTTTTTAATTATCTTTGACTGTGAATAACGCCATGCTAAAATTGACCAGACCTGAAAAATCTAAGCAAATGAATAAAGGGAAGATGATTAAACAGATACAGTACTGAATTCTGCCATCTTTTTTATAATGTAAATTTCTCCACCATTTTTCATCGTATTGCAACACCGTTTTTTGCAAGACGTTCACAGAAAGGTAGAGAAACTAACTGCGTTCTGTTTTATGGCAATAACGTTCAGGTTTGTGGGAGATAATCCCAAAGAATAAGGGAAATAAAAAAGTAAATCCAGAAGTCAGATGATTGACAGGGGCTGGTGTGAGCTGGGTAGGGTAGTTTTTCGAAATTCGAAAGCCCTGAGTCTCTTCCTTCAAAAGACTACACTCACTTTTGGCTGTGCCACTTCCTCCTGTCAATATGCGCAGGTTTCCGACTCAATGCCCTGAGATTTCTATAATCTTATATTTCACTAACAGTTAAAATAATTGGTAAACAAACGTAATGCTGAAAATATACACTTTTACTGTATATCTCGGGCTTAATAGGTTAACCGTGTGAGGCCCAAATTAAAAAGACATTAGCAACTTCAGAGGCCAGAGGGTGGGACATATAAACACATTTACTATCAAATAGCTTTGTGAGGCTGAACAACAGGACCAATACATGTGCTTAACATTTTTTAAATAAACATTCTTTTTTTAAATGGCTAAAAGTGATTTTGTAATTTTGCAACCGTGGGTCTCACAGGGTACTTTTAACCCTGTGAGGCCCAAATAAAAAAGACATTAAGGCCAGAGGGTGAGACCTATAAACACATGAAGGGTGCCGTGACTGAAAAAAAAAGGTTGAGAAACGCTGGTATATGGTGTGGCTCTTTGTGGTACCACAGTAATTTTTGTGGCTCTTAGTCTCTGACTGGTTGGCCACCCCTGCTGTAGAGAGACACCTGTGAACCTGTAGACATCTGTTGCGTGTGGTTTGTGATCAAATAAATAAATTCCCTTCCAGTCATGCAATAACTTTGACCAGAATGATCAGAGTAACAGCCTGACAATGCATGCGTGTGTGTTCCGGTGTGTGTGCTAAACTAACCGCTGTGTGTGTACCACTAAAACATTGAGTGTCGTTGCATGCCGAATAAAGACCTCTGCACAGGTCCTGCATTATTATTATTATTATTATGAATCTAATGTTTTATCATTGAGGGGAACTACACTACATGCGGTTAACTGGGGAAAGATCTACCATATGGGATGATTTCCGTGGCATGATTGAAGTTCCCCAGCAGGGAGAGCAGCTGACGTGTAATGATTGGCAGGGTCGCACTTGTGACTCTCTGATGGTCTTCATGCTAACAGTCTAATGTAATGCTGAGTTCCAGGGTCTTCATGGTAACAGAGTGGACTGACTGGACTACAAACGGAAATCAATAAGAAGAAAGTAGACAAACGGAATATGCCCAGCATGTTGCGGGTCTGGCAGCCTGTTAAAATGTGCAGACTACAGGCATTAAAGCGTTCCGTCTTGGGACGGATATCCGTCCATTTGATTTGGAGATTCCGTCATTTGATTCGGAGTCGTGACGGATTTTAACCTGAGCCAATCAGAGGCGTCAAATATCCTTTTTTCCCCTACCGCGGCCGCACCAAACAGTCATTTGCGAGCAATCGGCAAATTCTCAGGCAAATGCAACCAACCAGAAGGCGAGATTGTTCTGAGTTTACAGCCCTTTCACCCGCCTCCGCTGTGCTCAGCACCAATGGGAAGCGCCCATTTTGAGACTCTCTAGCGTCTAGCTCTACTCGCGAGTAAACTTGACTCATAAACAACATGCGGCAACTTTTACGAGACCGTAAGTTCATTTGACTTATTCTAGTCTAAAGAAACATATATATTACTATTGCTATTGATACATCTAGGTAACGTGAATGCCACAAAACGAATGCCTTTTGTTAATCAGAACGTTATTTACGCGACAAGCAGTGTGTTGTTGTCGTTGTTGTTGTTGTTGGTGGTGTTTCGTGTGTGTGCTTGCGCCGCTCGCTTTCTGATAAATGTATGAATGTTGATAAATCTAGATAACGTTAATGCCACAAAACGAATGACTTTGTTAATCAGAACGTTATTTGCGTTATCAATTGTTTTTAAGCTCAATAAACGTCTTTCTCCCATTTGTCCGGGAGATCTCTGGGTAACAGTACTGTATATTTGCATATCATATATGTCACAAATGTAACATTACTATATACCTGTATGTCATGTATGTCACTATGAATTGAAAACGGGGGACCCTGATGTAAACAAGACGAACGTCTTTCTCTGGTCTGCATCCCCTTAACAATTGTGTGTATTGAGCTGTACTGTATTGTACCCATTCTGCAATCTGTTAAATATTGATTGATTGTTATTAACAGATTGCAGAATGGGTACAGTACAGCTCAATACACACAATTGTTAAGGGGATGCAGACCAGAGAAAGACTTTCGTCTTGTTTACATCAGGGTCCCCCATTTTCAGTTCATCATAACATATATGACACACATGACATACAGATAGACAATACTGCTACATCTATACATTTATGACATACCAGATTTACAAATACAGTAGCCTATTGTTTGTGATACAAAAATAGTCTAAAAAGAGTATATACATTTGACGAAGAAACTGTACATTGGATGTGGTTGGGTGGGATGGGGGGGGGGGTTGTAACTATACATTGGATTATCGACAACCTTACTTGGTCCCAATAAGAGGGTCTCGTGTATTAAATAAAGTTTTCATTCATTCATTCACTCTGGATCTTGTAAATCCAGTAGCAATACACACAATTGTTAAGGGGATGTAGACCAGAGAAAGGCGTTTGTCTTGTTTACATCATCAGGGTCCCCCATTTTCAATTCATAGTGACATTTATGACATACACAACATACATGACATTTATGACATAGGGACATACATGCCTTACAGGTATATAGTAATAGTACTGTTACATTTTGTCACATATACGATATGCAAATATACAGTACTGTTACCCAGAGATCCTAACAGTAAATATATACATATGATGAGGAGGAGACTGTACATTAGGAGGGGGTGAGTGAGTGGGTGGTAAATAAATATATACAAACGGTGGGGAGGAGACTGTCCATTGTTGTTGTGGCATAATTGCGAAACGTGTTTAGTCCCTTGTTTGTATGATAACAAGCCGTTTAGTTCATGGTTCAAAGTGGGGAGGGGTGCTAGCTCGCCATCAATCAGAAGCTAGCCACAAGACTTCCATTCACGCTCTCCAGCACACAACAGTAGGGTCTATAGTCACAGTCAGGACAGTAGGCTCGCTCTACAAGTAGGCTCCCTTAAAACGCTAACACTATTAAAAAAAAATACAGTAGAGGTTAAAATAAGAATATGACTTGGCCAGAAAAAAAGTTCAGTCAGGAGATTTTTTTTTGCTTTAATCCCTGAGACTACTCCTACAAACCAAAATAAAACGGGACTTGACGTGACTTTGAAGGCATGAGTTCTGACTGCTTTGTCCAACCCAGCTTCTTGACCGGCTCCTCTAGTAGCTTAATGATGTCCATCCATTCAAAATGGGTCTCTAGCGAAATCGTGGAATCAAAGGATAGTTTAAAATTGCATTATTTTCTTTATTTATAACATGGCCTGCAACTACCATGTTGTAACTACCTCCCCCCTACACGTTGCTGATGCTTGTGCCTCTCAATATCCTGCAGGTGGCACGCAAGTTACTGGTGATCGAGGGTGACTTGGAGCGCACAGAGGATAGGGCAGAGCTGGCTGAGGGGTGAGTCACTTCCACACGCACACACACACACACACACACACACAGTGGTCAAACCAGGCCATATACAACTTCATGATTTCCATCGGTCCCTCTTCAGAATGTTTGCACATGACAGTTTGAGTTTATCACTCATTAAACGAAAGCTGGTAAACATCAGGTGGAGCTCACATGGCAGAAGTGAGTTAGCACGGCTCGAGGACTCTGCATGTCTCTGCAACTCGTAAAGATGCTGCTTTCAGATAGTTCCCCAGTATGACGCTCACCTTGCTGGTCCCCGGCTGCATTATGAAGCACTACGCTACACTAGCTACATATCATAGCTGCATTATGAAGCACTACGCTACACTAGCTACATATCATAACTGCATTATGAAGCACTACGCTACACTAGCTACATATCATAACTGCATTATGAAGCACTACGCTACACTAGCTACATATAACTGCATTATGAAGCACTACGCTACACTAGCTACATATAACTGCATTATGAAGCACTACGCTACACTAGCTACATATCATAGCTGCATTATGAAGCACTATGCTACACTAGCTACATATCATAACTGCATTATGAAGCACTACGCTACACTAGCTACATATCATAGCTGCATTATGAAACGCTACACTAGCTACATATCATAGCTGCATTATGAAGCGCTACACTAGCTACATATCATAGCTGCATTATGAAACGCTACACTAGCTACATATCATAGCTGCATTATGAAGCACTACGCTACACTAGCTACATATCATAGCTGCATTATGAAACGCTACACTAGCTACATATCATAACTGCATTATGAAGCACTACGCTACACTAGCTACATATCATAGCTGCATTATGAAGCACTATGCTACACTAGCTACATATCATAGCTGCATTATGAAGCACTATGCTACACTAGCTACATATCATAGCTGCATTATGAAGCACTATGCTACACTAGCTACATATCATAGCTGCATTATGAAGCACTACGCTACACTAGCTACATATCATAGCTGCATTATGAAGCACTACGCTACACTAGCTACATATCATAGCTGCATTATGAAGCACTATGCTACACTAGCTACATATCATAGCTGCATTATGAAGCACTATGCTACACTAGCTACATATCATAGCTGCATTATGAAGCACTATGCTACACTAGCTACATATCATAGCTGCATTATGAAGCACTATGCTACACTAGCTACATATCATAGCTGCATTATGAAGCACTATGCTACACTAGCTACATATCATAGCTGCATTATGAAGCACTATGCTACACTAGCTACATATCATAACTGCATTATGAAGCACTATGCTACACTAGCTACATATCATAGCTGCATTATGAAGCACTATGCTACATATCATAACTGCATTATGAAGCACTATGCTACACTAGCTACATATCATAACTGCATTATGAAGCTCAACGCTACACTAGCTACATATCATAGCTGCATTATGAAGCTCGACGCTACACTAGCTACATATCATAACTGCATTATGAAGCACTACGCTACACTAGCTACATATCATAGCTGCATTATGAAGCTCGACGCTACACTAGCTACATATCATAACTGCATTATGAAGCTCAACGCTACACTAGCTACATATCATAGCTGCATTATGAAGCACTACGCTACACTAGCTACATATCATAACTGCATTATGAAGCTCGACGCTACACTAGCTACATATCATAGCTGCATTATGAAGCACTACGCTACACTAGCTACATATCATAGCTGCATTATGAAGCACTACGCTACACTAGCTACATATCATAGCTGCATTATGAAGCACTACGCTACACTAGCTACATATCATAGCTGCATTATGAAGCTCGACGCTACACTAGCTACATATCATAACTGCATTATGAAGCTCGACGCTACACTAGCTACATATCATAACTGCATTATGAAGCTCAACGCTACACTAGCTACATATCATAACTGCATTATGAAGCACTATGCTACACTAGCTAGCTACATATCATAACTGCATTATGAAGCACTATGCTACACTAGCTAGCTACATATCATAACTGCATTATGAAGCACTATGCTACACTAGCTAGCTACATATCATAACTGCATTATGAAGCACTACGCTACACTAGCTACATATCATAGCTGCATTATGAAGCACTACGCTACACTAGCTACATATCATAGCTGCATTATGAAGCTCGACGCTACACTAGCTACATATCATAACTGCATTATGAAGCTCGACGCTACACTAGCTACATATCATAACTGCATTATGAAGCTCAACGCTACACTAGCTACATATCATAACTGCATTATGAAGCACTATGCTACACTAGCTAGCTACATATCATAGCTGCATTATGAAGCACTACACTAGCTACATATCATAGCTGCATTATGAAGCTCGACGCTACACTAGCTACATATCATAGCTGCATTATGAAGCACTACGCTACACTAGCTACATATCATAGCTGCATTATGAAGCACTATGCTACACTAGCTACATATCATAGCTGCATTATGAAGCTCGACGCTACACTAGCTACATATCATAACTGCATTATGAAGCTCGACGCTACACTAGCTACATATCATAACTGCATTATGAAGCTCAACGCTACACTAGCTACATATCATAACTGCATTATGAAGCACTATGCTACATATCATAACTGCATTATGAAGCACTATGCTACACTAGCTACATATCATAACTGCATTATGAAGCACTATGCTACACTAGCTACATATCATAACTGCATTATGAAGCACTACGCTACACTAGCTAGCTACATATCATAGCTGCATTATGAAGCTCAACGCTACACTAGCTACACAGCTGCCTGTGATCTATAGCTAACTCAGCTATATTCAGTATTACATATACAGCTGTGATATGTAGATAGATTAGCGTTACGTATACAGCTGTGATATGTAGCTAGCATACAGTTGCACATTACAGCTGATATGTAGCTATTGTTACGTTGCATATTATAGCTGATATGTAGCTATTGTTGCGTTGCATATTATAGCTGTGATATGTAGCTATTGTTACATTGCTTATTATAGATGTGATATGTAGCTATTGTTACATTGCTTATTATAGCTGTGATATGTAGCTATTGTTAGTTACATTGCTTATTATAGCTGATATGTAGCTATTGTTACATTGCTGATTATAGCTGTGATATGTAGCGAGCGTAGTGGACCAGCAACGGTTGACCAGGCTTTTCCTGAACTGCATGACGCATGGGGTTGCACTTCACTGCACTACTGAAGTCGTTTCTTGCCCACTTTTATGATGTCATACTGTCAAGTTAAGCTCAGAGAGAATCCTCCACATTTAAGCCTTATTCTTTTTTATCAATTATTATAAATAAGCACGTCTCTGGCCACGGTCAGCACTAAATTAAGAATAATAAGCACATCTCTGGTCAGCACTAAATAAAAAAATAATAAGCACATCTCTGGTCTGCTCTAGAAAGAAGCCCTTCACAACACTGATTTATTTATTTAATTTGTATTTATTTCTAGAGCACATTTCAAATGAACATTGCTGTAAGTGTGCTAATGTTAGCCAAAATGCACATTTTCATAACGGCATGCAAACTATTTAAAAGCAAAAAGCTAAGTATATAAAATTGGCCAAATTGGCATAGCAATGCTTTGAAACAGACGACCAGACATAATCCATGTGGTCCACAAAGGCCCTCATTTCCATGAAAGTATACACATCATAAGGTACAATATCATTGTCTTACCAAGAAAATTGGCATAATTCTTGATGGAGGTAATATTATTTTCATCAGCATAAAAGTGGGATCCAATATATCTTTCCCTTCCGTTCCCATGTTAAATATGACTGTGGTGCATGAGTCCTGACATATCATTTATGCTCCATGCACCTGTCTTCCTCCCTCTCTCTCTTGCTCTCTCTCTCTTTCTCTGTCTCTCTGTCCATCTCTTTCTCTTGCTCTCTCTCTGTCCGTCTCCCTCTCTTGCTCTCTGTCTCCTCTGTCTCCATCTATCTCCCTTTCTCTCTCCTTTTCTCTGTGCATGCGCTTTCGTGTCTTGTGATCCCTCCCCCTCACTAACAGCAAAGTTCGGAGGTTGGATGAAATGCTGCGCGGTTTCGACCAATCGCTGAAGAGCCTGCAGGCCTCTGAGGACAAGGTATTGGTCCATTTCACCTCTTGCTTCCCATCACTCAAGCGCCCCATGCATGGGGGACCAGGAAGAGACACGCACAAACACACACGTGCACATTCCCACATCCCTTGCTTCCGTTGCCCCTCCCCCACCTGACTGCATGACCTCTGGAGTAAGTGAGTCGCTGCTTCCTCATGTGTTCCTCCCTGGTGTTCACGTCTCTCTACGTCCTTCTGTCTCAGCACATATCTCTACATCCTTCTTCTGTCTCTCAGCACATATCTCTCTACATCCTTCTTCTGTCTCTCAGCACATATCTCTACTTCCTTCTGTCTCTCAGCACATATCTCTCTACGCTCTTCTGTCTCTCAGCACATATCTCTACTTCCTTCTGTCTCTCAGCACATATCTCTCTACTTCCTTCTGTCTCTCAGCACATATCTCTACTTCCTTCTGTCTCTCAGGACATATCTCTCTACGTCCTTCTGTCTCTCAGGACATATCTCTACTTCCTTCTGTCTCTCAACACATATCTCTCTACTTCCTTCTGTCTCTCAGCACATATCTCTCTACTTCCTTCTGTCTCTCAGGACATATCTCTCTACTTCCTTCTGTCTCTCAGGACATATCTCTCTACTTCCTTCTGTCTCAACACATATCTCTCTACTTCCTTCTGTCTCTCAGCACATATCTCTCTACTTCGTCCTTCTGTCTCTCAGCACATATCTCTCTACGTCCTCCTTCTGTCTCTCAGCATATATCTCTACATCCTTCTGTCTCTCAGCACATATCTCTCTACTTCCTTCTGTCTCTCAGGACATATCTCTCTACGTCCTCCTTCTGTCTCTCAGGACATATCTCCACGTCCTTCTGTCTCTCAGCACATATCTCTCTACATCCTTCTGTCTCTCAGCACATATCTCTCTACTTCCTTCTGTCTCTCAGCACATATCTCTCTACTTCCTTCTGTCTCTCAGCACATATCTCTCTACATCCTCCTTCTGTCTCTCAGCACATATCTCTCTGTCCTTCTGTCTCTCAGCACATATCTCTCTACGCCCTTCTGTCTCTCAGCACATATCTCTCTACTTCCTTCTGTCTCAGCACATATCTCTCTACGTCCTTTGGTCTCAGCACATTTGCATGAATTTAACCTTCTCAATAGGGATGGGTAAAACTCACAAAATTGCTACAGTATGCGATGGTCACTGGGAACTATTCGAATACTAATCGAAAAATGCATTGATTGATCCTTGAAATGTCTGAGCTTCCGTCCATATGGTTTTGTTTTTACTTGATGGCGAACGTGAGATAATCCAAACAAGCGAGCTAGCTGGCTGCTGTCATTGTCAAACAGCTGACGCTAGTCGACCAGGCAAACATTCTTTCCTGGAACAATATCACTGTGTGAGCTTAGTGAACCAACATGGCAAACGTACAAAACGTTGCGACCATGTAACATCTCCAGTCTTCTTCTTCATCTTTCTTTTCTGTCCTCCTGTTCCTTAACACTGTTATGCTACTTGGCTAGCTAGCGAGCTGTACCCAGCATACCGTTCAGCAGTGTAACAGTTAATAGGGTCCCCTCTCAATACACTACACAGTGTAGGTGCATTTTGAGACTAACTGATATTTGTGTAAACTATTCTATTTTTGTTTTAATAATTTTAACGAATATTCTAAATTCAATGCCCATCCCTACTTCGCAACACATTCATCCAGAATCTTATGGTCATGAATCCACATAAGGGATACCACTCATTATAAGTATGTAGCTTGGAGTGGACTTTCAGAACAGGGTCCATCGATGTTAAAGGAATACATATTCAATTGTAGTTGGATATTATTCTCTACATAACAAATGGGAGGAAATGGTTTATGCAGTTTGTCCTTGAGTTTGCATATAAAGCACTAATATTATTCATTCAAACCATGTACTAGTGGTGTCCTGTACTAGTGGTGTCCTGTACTAGTGGTGTCTTGTACTAGTGGTGTCTTGTACTAGTGGTGTCTTGTACTAGTGGTGTCTTGTACTAGTGGTGTCTTGTACTAGTGGTGTCTTGTACTAGTGGTGTCATGTACTAGTGGTGTCATGTACTAGTGGTGTCTTGTACTAGTGGTATCTTGTACTAGTGGTGTCTTGTACTAGTGGTGTCTTGTACTAGTGGTGTCATGTACTAGTGGTGTCTTGTACTAGTGGTGTCCTGTACTAGTGGTGTCTTGTACTAGTGGTGTCATGTACTAGTGGTGTCATGTACTAGTGGTGTCCTGTACTAGTGGGGCCTAACAAAATTAATAGTTGGTTTCAGGTTGCCGACCGACCCTGCCGATTTAGGTGCGACCCAATATATTTTATGAGTTTTTAGAAAAAATTATTAAAAAAAAAAAAAAACGTTTTTTTTTTTTTTTTTTTTTTAATAAAGTTTCATAGAAATCTTAGTCAAACATTTAGTATTATGGATATTAAACATGCTGGCAGAGTACATGCATCCATGTTGTTGTGAACATTTTAATTAAATAAAGAAATTCCCTATCCATAGTCGCCGTGGGAAAGAATAAAATAAAAAAATTAAATAAAATAAATTCCCTACCTACCCATGGCCAAACTGACAACCAACCTGAAACCAACTATTAATTTTGTTAGGCCTGGTGTCTTGTACTAGTGGTGTCATGTACTAGTGGTGTCTTGTACTAGTGGTGTCTTGTACTAGTGGTGTCTTGTACTAGTGGTGTCTTGTACTAGTGGTGTCTTGTACTAGTGGTGTCCTGTACTAGTGGTGTCTTGTACTAGTGGTGTCATGTACTAGTGGTGTCATGTACTAGTGGTGTCATGTACTAGTGGTGTCATGTACTAGTGGTGTCTTGTACTAGTGGTGTCATGTACTAGTGGTGTCTTGTACTAGTGGTGTCATGTACTAGTGGTGTCTTGTACTAGTGGTGTCATGTACTAGTGGTGTCTTGTACTAGTGGTGTCCTGTACTACTCTTGGTGTACCTGATAACTACTAGAATAAAGCAAATTTAGGTACAAACTCGGGTCCACAAAATCAGTACCATTCACGTCTACAGGGCGACTCCAACTCCTAGAAATAGGACTTCAATGGGAACGTGATGTCATGAAACTGCCTTCTGTAGAGGATGACTGTGTTGACGGGAAGTCTGAAGGAAAATTGTGTAAACTTTGTTCCCCGCCATGTGACCAGTGCCTGGGGAAAAAAGAATTCCCAATGAAAATTCCAAATGTGGAAGTTCATTCCTTTCTCCCCAGTTTTCTCTCGTTGTAAATCTCTGTGTTGTTTTTGTCTCTGCTCCCTTTCCCCACTCTGTGTTGTCATTACTGTCCCCATCATGTCTGTCGTCCTGTCCTCTCTGTGTTGTCATTACTGTCCCCATCATGTCTGTCCTCCTGTCCAAACCATTCCTCCTGGCCTCATCTCCAAACCATTCCTCCTCATCTCCAAACCATTCCTCATGTCCTCCTCCTCCTGTCCAAACCATTCTTCCTCATCTCCAAACCATTCCCCCTGTCCTCATCTCCAAACCATTCCTCCTCATCTCCAAACCATTCCCCCTGTCCTCATCTCCAAACCATTCCTCCTGACCTCATCTCCAAATCATTCCTCCTGACCTCATCTCCAAATCATTCCTCCTGACCTCATCTCCAAATCATTCCTCCTGACCTCATCTCCAAACCATTTTTCCTGACCTCATCTCCAAACCATTCCTCCTGACCTCATGTCCAAACCATTCCTCCTGACCTCATCTCCAAACCATTCCTCCTCCTCTCCAAACCATTCCTCATGTCCTCCTCATCTCCAAACCATTTCCCCTTTTCTCCTCTAACCCCCCCTCGCTGCAAATCAAACTGCACAAAAAAAACAAAAAAAAACACTGCAGCAAATGCTCCGAGGTGGAGGAGGAACTGAAAAATGTCACCAATAACTTAAAGTCCCTGGAGGCCCGAGCTGAGAAGGTAGGTAGGAGGGGGGAGGGGCCTCCACCCACACTTCACTCATTGGTTAGGTAGGAGGGGGAGGGGCCTCCACCCACACTTCACTCATTGGTTAGATTGGTTGGAGTGGAAGGGAGCGGATGCAGTTTCCTTGTGGACTAAATCTTACATAGATATTTCATTCATATTTACATGACATCATTTCTGTTTTGACTATGTTGACTCTGCTCTCGTAAGAATGACGGACGTCTCGCTAAACGTCTCGCTATCAGTCAACTGTTTTTGTTCACGTTTCATTCTGGAGATGCCCTAGTGATTTTATAGTGAAGTTATACTGGTTACTAGGGCTGCACGATTAATCGTAAAAAAAATCTATCGATTCATAGACCTATGCAATGTCATTTCTAAATTATGACTCAAAAAAAAAATCATGTTATGTTTAAGTCAAGCACTTTGTTATGTTGTCTGTTTAAGAGCGTGCAATAAATCATTTTATTGAAAAAATAAGAATCGTGTGAGAGAATTGTGATCTCAATTCTTAGACGAAAATCGTGATTCACATTTTAGCAGGAATCGTGCAGCCCTACTGGTTACTGGCACCAGCTGTACCTGGACAGAAATCCAAATTGAGTCGCCCTTAAATGTTTGGTCAGTTCTATTTGTACAAGTGATCGCTTATTTTGTAGGTAAGAACTTGTACTTTGATATAATGTAAATATATATATATTTAAGCTTGCTTAACATGACCCTATCTGTGCCTGGTCACATGACTGTTTAACTATTGAATCACACAATAATATGACTGTTGAACTATTGAATCACAAAGATACGACTATTGAATCAGCAAAGGTTCCATTAAGCTGTTTCTATAAAATGACAACTCTCTTAACCTGTTCCCCCCCCCACAGGGTCTGTACCGACCCCTTTTGACATTATGATCATATATTAATATTTTTATGAGTGATGCAACAAATTAGCGTTTTTTAAAATCAAACGTTTTCAAGTATTAACATCACTAACATGTCAGAAACGCATGTAGAATGTATATTATCATCAATATGTTAGTTTAGCAATAGGTTCAAAGTGTCATTATATCGTTTTAAGTTTTCTATTTGCGATCGTCTATCCAAGCCGGAACCGGAAATGGAAATTTTGAACCATGGGAATTTTTTTTGCGGCCATTTTGTAGAGGACATTCATAGCTGTCGGCCAGCGTTGGAATTTCTCCGATCTACACTTCCTGTCACACACTATGGTGGTTCAAAGTTCAGCGTTCTGAATTAATCATATCAATAATTGTTATGATTCGCGATAATAAGTCACAAAAGGTAACGTTTTTGACAAATATTGAAACGCAGTCAGTTTCTCCTCACTATTGTTATCATGTAGGAACAATTAGATCTGAAATTAGTTTCAAAACGGTTACACTGTGGGGGAAATAAAAAAGTACAGTCTATTACAGTAGATATTATTATCTGTTATTATGCATGTCTGATGATACTAAATCCAAATTGAACTTGGGCATTTGAAAGATACTATATGTGTGTATATATATATATATATATATATATATATATATAAATGTGCGAATTGGCTATAATAAGGTAATGTTTAAGTCTATATTCTATAATAATATTTCAAATTGCATTGGTCCGGATGGGAGAATTCAGTACTGTATATACAGAACCTTTGGTTTTATCATCTTCCCTTTATTAATTTCCTTAGATTCTTTGTACACATGATCTCAAGAGGGTACTGAACGAGGTCAGTGGTAGTTTTTTAAGTTTAGTCATTATTATCATGGTGTTATTCACTGTCAAAGATGCAAAGAAAAATCATAATTCATATTTTCCTTTGTTTCATCACAATTTAAGCAAGCCTAGTAATAGACACAATATTTCTGACACTGTGAATACATTCACTGAGGTCCATAGATGTACCTAGATACCAAGAATATGCAAATAGCCCTTGTAAAAGTGGAGCAATATTCCATTTACCTAGGTATACATTTTATGCAGATTTTCACCTGGGGTGGAACGGGTCTCTTAACTCTGTTTTGTGTGATGTACTGTATATTTGAAATAGACTGCATTTATATAGCAGCTTTTATCCAAACCGCTTGACAACTTGTTCCTCACATTGACACATTCACCCATTCACTCACACATTAACACCGACGGCGGAGGCGACCATGCAAGGTGCCAACCTGCCCATCGGGAGCAGTTAGCTGTTAAAGTGTCTTGCTCAAGGACACTTTGACACACTGGCAGGAGAAGCTGCAATTGAACTGGGAACTTTCTGATTACCAGACGACCACTCTACCTCCTGAGCCACTGTCATCCCATTTTATTGCTGTTATCTTGACCAGGTCTCCCTTTGCAAAAGATATCTTGTATCTAATGATTTTCATGATTCTGTTGTGGATTATTATAGGCTACTGTGCTGGTTGAAATAGATTTTATATAGGCTATATATAATTAATTGTGGGTATATGTTGAAACAATATATTGTGTTCAGGCAATACTCTTCAGCATGGTATTGTGTCCTATGCCTGAGGACTCCTCAGGAACATTCTGGTCTGATCGGCGCCTCTGTTGTGTTTTCAGTATTCCCAGAAAGAAGATAAGTACGAGGAGGAAATCAAGATCCTGGCAAGCAAACTGAAGGAGGTGAGATTCCATCATATGTGATTTATTTACATGTTTGCAGCATCTACAGCAATATCAAGTTGAGCAGGTTTATTGTTATTTTAACCAAGACATATAGTGCAAGTGACAAGGTAGTAAGGATGATACAATTTATACACATAGTACAGTAAAAGTATGTACAAAAGAAAGTGCTGATTATGACTGCAATATAAAATATACATGATCTAAATATGCATAAATATAAAATGCACATGGCAATATAAAACTACAAATATATGTATGAGGCAGATAGACACAAATAGTTGCAAAATAATTTGCCTTGAAAAATAATTGTCCATGTTTCTTCTATGCACCAACCAGGCTGAGACCCGTGCTGAGTTTGCTGAGAGGTCAGTGACCAAACTGGAGAAGAGTGTGGATGACCTGGAAGGTATTGTTGCCCTCTTCCTCACATCCTACCACATCTACTTTGTTACACTCATGCCCTCTTCCTCACATCCTACCACATCTACTTTGTTACACTCATGCCCTCTTCCTCACATCTACTTTGTCTGTATGGACACTGGTATATAATGGTCTACTAAACCACTAATAACATTTGGGTCAACTAAGATCAAACTGACCTAGAGTGGAATGCGTTTATATAAAGTGCAGACGATGTTGTTCCAAAAGCCACCATCTGCCACAACCACAAACCCTGGCTCAGCCACCTTCTGCACCAACCAGAAACCCTGGCTCAGCCACCTTCTGCACCAACCAGAAACCCTGGCTCAGCCATCGTCTGCACCAACCACAAACCCTGGCTCAGCCACCTTCTGCACCAACCAGAAACCCTGGCTCAGCCACCTTCTGCACCAACCACAAACCCTGGCTCAGCCACCTTCTGCACCAACCAGAAACCCTGGCTCAGCCACCTTCTGCACCAACCAGAAACCCTGGCTCAGCCACCTTCTGCACCAACCAGAAACCCTGGCTCAGCCATCGTCTGCACCAACCACAAACCCTGGCTCAGCCACCTTCTGCACCAACCAGAAACCCTGGCTCAGCCACCTTCTGCACCAACCAGAAACCCTGGCTCAGCCACCTTCTGCACCAACCAGAAACCCTGGCTCAGCCATCGTCTGCACCAACCACAAACCCTGGCTCAGCCATTGTCTGCACCAACTACAAACCCTGGCTCAGCCACCTTCTGCACCAACCAGAAACCCTGGCTCAGCCATCGTCTGCACCAACCAGAAACCCTGGCTCAGCCATCGTCTGCACCAACCAGAAACCCTGGCTCAGCCATCGTCTGCACCAACCACAACCAGAAACCCTCAGGTGACCCTGTCGCCTACAAAGCAGCCTGATATGACCTGGAAGTCCATCAGGGACTACTACAGCTCTCTGTCTGACCGACTACTACAGCTCTCTGTCTGACCAACTACTACAGCTCTCTGTCTGACCGACTACTACAGCTCTCTGTCTGACCAACTACTACAGCTCTCTGTCTGACCGACTACTACAGCTCTCTGTCTGACCAACTACTACAGCTCTCTGTCTGACCGACTACTACAGCTCTGTCTGACCAACTACTACAGCTCTCTGTCTGACCAACTACTACAGCTCTCTGTCTGACCGACTACTACAGCTCTCTGTCTGACCAACTACTACAGCTCTCTGTTCAACTACTACAGCTCTCTGACCAACTACTACAGCTCTCTGACCAACTACTACAGCTCTCTGTCTGACCGACTACTACAGCTCTCTGTTCAACTACTACAGCTCTCTGTCTGACCGACTACTACAGCTCTCTGACCAACTACTACAGCTCTCTGTCTGACCGACTACTACAGCTCTCTGACCAACTACTACAGCTCTCTGTCTGACCGACTACTACAGCTCTCTGACCAACTACTACAGCTCTCTGTCTGACCGACTACTACAGCTCTCTGACCAACTACTACAGCTCTCTGTCTGACCGACTACTACAGCTCTCTGTCTGACCGACTACTACAGCTCTCTGTTCAACTACTACAGCTCTCTGACCAACTACTACAGCTCTCTGTCTGACCAACTACTACAGCTCTCTGTCTGACCGACTACTACAGCTCTCTGTCTGACCAACTACTACAGCTCTCTGTCTGACCGACTACTACAGCTCTCTGTCTGACCAACTACTACAGCTCTCTGTCTGACCAACTACTACAGCTCTGTCTGACCAACTACTACAGCTCTCTGTCTGACCAACTACTACAGCTCTCTGTCTGACCAACTACTACAGCTCTCTGTCTGACCAACTACTACAGCTCTCTGACCAACTACTACAGCTCTCTGACCGACTACTACAGCTCTCTGTCTGACCAACTACTACAGCTCTCTGTCTGACCAACTACTACAGCTCTCTGTCTGACCAACTACTACAGCTCTCTCTCTGACCAACTACTACAGCTCTCTGACCAACTACTACAGCTCTCTGACCGACTACTACAGCTCTCTGTCTGACCAACTACTACAGCTCTCTGACCAACTACTACAGCTCTCTGACCAACTACTACAGCTCTCTGACCAACTACTACAGCTATCTGACCAACTACTACAGCTCTCTGACCAACTACTACAGCTCTCTGACCAACTACTACAGCTCTCTGACCAACTACTACAGCTCTCTGTCTGACCAACTACTACAGCTCTCTGACCAACTACTACAGCTCTCTGACCAACTACTACAGCTCTCTGTCTGACCAACTACTACAGCTCTCTGACCAACTACTACAGCTCTCTGTCTGACCAACTACTACAGCTCTCTGACCAACTACTACAGCTCTCGGTCTGACCAACTACTACAGCTCTCTGTCTGACCGACTACTACAGCTCTCTGACCAACTACTACAGCTCTCTGACCAACTACTACAGCTCTCGGTCTGACCAACTACTACAGCTCTCTGTCTGACCAACTACTACAGCTCTCTGTCTGACCAACTACTACAGCTCTCTGTCTGACCGACTACTACAGCTCTCTGACCCCGGCATCATGGACTACAAAGGGATAACGGGGACATTTTCAGCACCACATGGCTTCCGGACAAGTTCCAACACCTATGCTCAGTTCGCCTGCCACAATGTTGACAGGGAGGTTGCTACTAGAAATGGCCGACATGAGACGGTCCTTCAAAAGGGACAACTCTTGAAAAGCTCTAGAGCCACCAGCTCACTGTTTACATTACAAAGAAACAACGTCACCATCTTAACTTGACGCTCTCTCTGTGTTCTGTATTTCCCAGATGCCCTGGCTTCTGCCAAGGAATCCAACGCCAAGCTCCATGCCACCCTGGACCAGACCCTGGAGGAGCTCAACAGCTGCTGAGCTGGCCCTGCTCGGAGCTCCATTCAGGACCTCCTCCTCCTCCTTTTACCCCTCAAATTCTACCAAGCCCTTCCCTTTTCACCCTTAAGCTGGTCTCCCTCTCTCTCTCTGTTGGGCGACCGTGCCGGTGAGGCGGGGGGGAGGGGTCTGTTTAAAAAGAAAAAAAAAGTGTTTGTTCATTTTGGTGAAGGTGGCACTTTCTCTGGTCCACATCTAGCCAAAATGTTCTTCCTAGTCGGCCTGTTGAAGTGGCCCCATGGTGGTCCTCTCAGTATGTTGAAACGGCCCCTGGTCCTCTCAGTATATTGAAACAGCCCCTGGTCCTCTCAGTATATTGAAACAGCCCCTGGTCCTCTCAGTATGTTGAAACGGCCCCTGGCCCTCTCAGTATGTTGAAACGGCCCCTGGCCCTCTCAGTATGTAGAAACGGCCCCTGGCGCTCTCTGTATGTTGCTTTTTTCCCTGTGCAAATGGCCCACTTCTGTAGTCATACTCTTAATAGTACGGGTGGGAATCTTTGGGAATCTCATGATTCGAGTGATTGTTGGGGGTCACGATTCGCTTTAAAATTAATTCTCGATTCATCCCGATGATTGATTGATTCGATTCTGAAGTCTAGAGTACTGTTAACCTTCGTGTTACAAAGCTTGTACGTATATTGTGCGTCAATGCTTGGATCATTTTGGGGAAATATGTAGGATATAGTTAGCTGAGGATTTATCGCTCTAACGTCATGTAAACATTTAGACCAGATCACGAGAGAGGGAGAAAATACATTTTTGGAATTTGTGAAGAATCTACCCTCCCACCCAACCCCTACTTCATAGCCCCGCTGTTCTCGTCTATAATGGGGACCGAGTGTTTGTCATCCTGATATGATACATTCCAGCTTTCATCGTGCAATTTTTTTTTATCTTCATTACGTTTCTTTCTTCTTTCTTACGAGGCGATTTCCTGCTCGACTGCCTCTCTTTAAATAACAGGCATTTCTCATCTGATAAACAGGCACATAGTTGTCTTTCACAGATGCATTCGGAAGAGCCTGACTGACTCTTAACTCATTCCTGTTTTTTTTATATTCAAATGGGAACCATTTTGATCACATGCTTCTCCCCGCGGACACATCTTCACCTCCCACCGCTGTCCTCTAGAACCACTGCCCCAAAACTACTATACTAGATCCAAACAAGCACTGCTTTCCACGCTGATAAGTGACTGTGCCAATCCAGAGGGGTGGGGGTCTTACCTTCCCTGCAGTGTGTTTCTACTAGAGTACAGACTGGGAGGTGTTTGTTTTTAAATAAGGGATATGTGTAATTGCGTTACATGTGTGTTTTGTTAAGTTTCATCACAAATGACTGTATGTTAATGGTTGTTGTTTTAGTTGTTGCCACTTTAGTCTCGCGACCCTCCAGATCTGAACCTGTTCCTCCTGAGTTAGATCCCAACCTGTTCCTCCTGCGTGGAGAACTGAGTCAGATCTGAACCTGAATTTGATCCTTGCCTGGATCCAGCCCCCAATCACCAGTCGCTAGTTCCACCTACTTTGCGATGCAGTTCGATTATCGGGCAAATTCGGTCCTGCTCTAATCATGCTCTAATCCTACTCTAATCTAATCCTCCTCCATCCACTAACTAATGTTCACTTAGTCTGCCCATACGTAGCTAGTGCCAATAGATCAAATGTCTCCTATAATCAGGGCAGCTTTTAGAAGAAGGCAGCATGTATCGAGTATAATCACTAAGATCTTTGGTGAATTCTCTGGTGAATTCTCTGGTTATTATGACGCTACAGTATAAGGTGTAATTAGTCTGCTATGTTGGATGGAGTTTTATTATGTATTCAGATGATCTGTAAATATGTGCCAAGCTTGTCTCAATGTAGATGTTTTGGCAATTTCATATGCCACTACATGGAAGACTTTCACTCATATCTTACATTAATACTCAACCCAGAGAAGTGTCGTCTTTCATTTTGCAGCTTTTGCCATAATTCTTCTATTAACCAATCATATGATTGTTTGTCATGGTTCCATCTATCTACTCGCATTCCTTTCTTGCTCAAAACGTAGAGTGCAGCTCTCCTGGATGATTGAATCCAAGCTTGTCTAACCAATCCTGCATCTGTGTTTGAGGAACGGACTAAATTAGCTAAATAATCTGATACTGCAGTCAGGCGTCATATTATCCAGGACTAGTTCAGCAGCGTATGAGGAACGGGGGTCCAGGAGGTTTAGTCTTAACGATGAATAAGTTATTTTAAAGGATGCATGTTGTATCTGTTTACGGTAAGTGGACACAGATATTTTACCCGTTCATAGCCATGGTGATTTTGCGGAGCAGTCATCAGCCAATGATTGAGTTGTTGTTGTTGTTGAGGGGAGGGGAGGAAGGGTCAAGGCTCACTCATGCTTCACACGCTGGTCAGCGCATGTGGTCGTTATGATGTAATAGTGACAAATGGCCGTCCACATTGGCAACGCACTGTTCCCGGCTGGCTGTAGCTGTTTGTCAGGATGGTGTTTGGGGGGGGGGGGGGGACGGACGGACTTGGAAGGGGTGTGATGTAATGCAGACAGTAGACGGTGCACTCTCCAGCACTTGAATCATGTTTGAGCATGGGGGGGAGATTTATCAGCCAATCACAATGCATTCCACTGCCAAATGGAAGCATAGGGGCCAATGAAGAGAAGGGAGAGACATATTGGTATTATCTACACCTCTTCGGTATAGAATGTTTTTTCTGCAAATGAAGTGATCATTGAACATAATAGTTAAGGGATATTTAACTTTAGAACTTATAAAATCAGCAGTCTTACCTTTTTTTATCTAAAGTCATCTACTAGTAAAGTAGCGACCACTGCTGTCGCTGGTGTCTGCCGTCAACACGTCAATTAACTTCTATTCATTTTGAGGACCAAGTCTAAATATCATGTTTCTGAAGTATAAACGGAATTATACAGCAATATTGTTCTGAGCTATTGTTGCCATTTTCATTTGATCAGAAAGGAACTATTTCTCAATTGAGGTGTAGTTTGACCCAGAGCTGTTTATTACCAGAGTTTGTCCAAGTTGGATAGTATAGGATCTCATAGTGAGTCATAAGCCACTGCCTCTCTAGAACTCTTTCTGAAACCTTGCTGTCCAAACTCTGGTGATAAATATCTCCGGTTTGACCAACAAACGCCTACCGTTTGACTCTGAATCGTCTGTTTTTATTCAAATCTGCACAGCAGTAGTATACTTCAGAATTATTATATTTAGACTTTGTTCCAAAACTGAATGGAAGTGAACGAGGAGCCTGACACCCGTGCGGAAAGGTGGTGTTGACGGCAGACAAGAGAGACGGCAGTGGGCGCTAGTTTACTAGTAGGTGACTTTAGATGGAGGTAAGACTTGACGAGTTTTACTAAAGTGAAATCTCTTTTTAATAAAGAAATAAAAGGTAAACAAATGTATTGCATCACAATGTTTTTAACTGGAGCTATTCACTTGAAGGCAACAATGTGAGTGTTTTGTTACCAGCGATGTACTCATTGTAATGATCATGATGGTCTCATTGTAATGATCACAACACAAAAATGTACACCGATTATTTTGTTTTCTTTAAATAAAGGATCATGATTTGTATTTACATTCCAAAATGGACTATTGTCATTTTCTTAATAGCTTGAAAACATGCCACAGTGGTTTCGCAACCTTTTCAAGACCTAGCATCACCTGATGTTCCATCCTCAAATCCACCCCGGGGACCATAGCAGTGACTATCATTCAGGCTCTACAAATTAATTAAAGAAATTAAATGGGATTAAATTAAGTCGTTATTCTTGGCGCACATTGCAACGTAGTCATGCAGCGACATGCATGCATTTTGCTTGACCCACCCTGTTAACCACTACACCACCGCGCTGCCAAATCTGCTGGTTGTGGTGATTGTCTTGAAATGGGACTACGGTAGTTACTCTGCACAAATTGTGAATGATGGCATGGCTCCTGCTTGTGTATGAATGATCTTTATTGTCACAACAACATTTTTAATGCAGCCCTAGGTGCTAGCAGCCTTGGTGTTGGTTCTCCAGGTCAGGTCATCCTCCAGGTGGACGCCCAGGAATTTGATGACCGAGACTCTCCACGCATCCCCCGTCGATGTACAGGGGCTGTATGTCGGTCTTCTTCCTCCTGTAGTCTACGATAATCTCCTGGGTTTTTAGCTTATTCAGCTGCAGGTTGTTATTTTTGCACAGGGCTGATAGCTGCTCTACCTCATCGCAGTATGCGGTCTCGTCACCTTTTGAAATACGGCCCACCACGGTGGTGTCGTCAGCGAACTTGATGGCGTTGCTGGGGTTGACTGCGGTGAAGTCGTGGGTGTAAATGGAGTTAAATAAGGGACTCGGCACGCAGCCCTGGGGGGATCCGTTGCTGATGGCTGTGGGGGCCTATCCTGAGCCTCTGGGGGCGGTCAGACAGGAAGTCCTTGGACCACCGGCAGAGCGGATGGTTTAGTCCAAGATGTAGGAGTTTGGGCACTAGTCTGTCAGGCAGGATGGTATTGAATGCCGAGCTATGAAGCAATAATCTTATCCGTTTCTTTGTACAGTATATTTTCTTGATTAAAGCAGCTTCAAGTGTTTGTAGTTCAGATGTAGTTTCAGTTAGTGTGGGCTACAAGCTGTGTCCTGAGGGCTTAAACTGTTCTGTCATGGCTACTTGACCAGTCATTTTTACGAGGTTAAAACTGTTCTGCAAATCAATTTGTTGTTTAGACGGTGTAGTAGTTTTTCTGTTTTCTTTTTCACTTAATCACTAATAACAATTAAAGATAAGAATGTATTACAAAATGCGGGAAATGTATTACATATTGCGGTGAGGCTGTTTATTACAAAATGTAGGTGTTATTACATAATGAAGTGAAAATTGCATTCATCGAGTTATTACATAATGCGTTTTTGTTACAAGCCTGAACAGGGTTCGGTCTATAGACTATTTTCACAGAAAATATTGATTAAGTTATTGTTTATCCATTCTACTTCTCGTCTCTGTTGTGTAATGCGAAATATTAAAGGACTAAACGATGAGCCGTTTACAAATCATTCTGAGTCATTATTAATAATAATAGGAACGTTTATTTCACTGCGGCCACAATGAAAGGACAGTTTACAGTCGGAGACAACATGTTAACACGGTAGCGTCTGGCCATAGACTGACCCAGAGCGCTGTTCACACGTATGTTAAATACACAGTTGTCAGACGTAACATAATATCAGATATGATGATGAAAATGGCCCAGTTAGGAGAATCAACCTTGGCTAGGCGGTGCCATTTGTTGATGTTCCCAACCGGAATGTTAAACAATCTTGCTAGGCTGAGGAGAAGATTTAAAGAGACAGTAGTGTCTGCCATATCTGAGCACATTATATAGCTGGTCAAAGTGTACCAGTCGAGCTGTCTAATGACGTGATAATATATTCCACGACAGTTGCTAAGGACAGAATGCTTTGAAGCTGCTCTTCTAATGGTGGAGCATCTGCATCGTTCCTTATCATCCAGTCAAACTCCACCCCGCTGTCCAGACCACATTCTGACTCTGCATCGTCAATCCCTGCAGAGAGAGGACGGAGATGAGAGTTGGATTCATAATCACATCATTGATTATTAGACAAACGTTTGAAGTGACATGTGTATCTTTATTGACCATCTGCTCTGTTGTCTTAATCCTTTGTCTAGTCACATATACTGTTGTCTTAATCCTTTGTCTAGAGACACATACTGTTGTCTTGTGTCTAGAGAGTCATATATATACTGTTGTATCCAAAGTGCTTTACAATTTTGTTCCTCACATTTTACCCACTCACTCACACACCGATGGCAGAGGCGACCATGCAAGGTACCAACCTGCTCATAGGGAGCAGTTAGGGCTTAAGTGTCTTGCTCAAGGACACTTCGACACGCTGCCTGGGAGCAGCGGGAATCGAACCGGGAACCTTTCAATTACCAGACGACTGCTCTACTGTATCTCTAAGGTCTTCGATGAAAATACCTATCACAATGTATAGGCTCATTTTACATGATAATTTAAAGGTAAGGGTGGTCTTGGTCCACTACCACTAACCTGCAGTGAACGTCCAGCCCCTGTCCTTGCGTGTCTGTTCTGAAGCTTCCACCCGCACACAGCGAGTCTCACTGGGGAACTCGCTCCAGAACCACTGCAAGTCCGACGCGCGTCGACAGTCACTTATAATCTGGGCAGGAGGTTGGTAGAGAAACAAACATGGTGGTCAAAAGCTGTTAACGCGTTGTCACATGTTGGCCAAACAGCAAAGCTGTAACTTCTCATTATTTTCACCTAAGATGTTGTTTATAAACCTTATCTTCACCCTAACCAGTGTTTATAAACCTATCCCTTACTGTAGCTTCACCCTAACCAGTGTTTATAAACCTATATCTTACTGTAGCTTCACCATAACCAGTGTTTATAAACCTATATCTTACTGTAGCTTCACCCTAACCAGTGTTTATAAACCTATATCTTACTGTAGCTTCACCATAACCAGTGTTTATAAACCTATATCTTACTGAAGCTTCACCCTAACCAGTGTTTATAAACCTATCCCTTACTGTAGCTTCACCCTAACCAGTGTTTATACACCTATATCTTACTGTAGCTTCACCCTAACCAGTGTTTATACACCTATATCTTACTGTAGCTTCACCCTAACCAGTGTTTATAAACCTATCCCTTACTGTAGCTTCACCCTAACCAGTGTTTATAAACCTATCCCTTACTGTAGCTTCGCCCTAACCAGTGTTTATAAACCTATCCCTTACTGTAGCTTCACCCTAACCAGTGTTTATAAACCTATCCCTTACTGTAGCTTCACCATAACCAGTGTTTATACACCTATCACTTACTGTAGCTTCACCCTAACCAGTGTTTATAAACCTATCCCTTACTGTAGCTTCACCCTAACCAGTGTTTATAAACCTATCTCTTACTGTAGCTTCACCCTAACCAGTGTTTATAAACCTATCTCTTACTGTAGCTTCGCCCTAACCAGTGTTTATAAACCTATCCCTTACTGTAGCTTCACCCTAACCAGTGTTTATACACCTATCTTACTGTAGCTTCGCCCTAACCATTCCCACTACCTGCTCATTCTTAATTAGGAATAGGATGGTGTTCCCCTTTAAGGTGTGGGGGTGATGTTCTCCTACCCAGACAGGTTGTTGAGCATCTTTTGTGGCCAATCGGCAGAAGAACCCTGGGTCCTCCTCCCTCCGGCTCTCCCCCCATTGGATCATATCAGCACGGTGCCTCTCCTTGTACTGCCCAGTGCCCAGCAGCTCCTCAAAGTCCAGGCCTCGTTCCTATAGCAACCAATGGACAAAAAACAACAAAGCACTCAGTGGGGGTGCTTCACAAAAGGTACTCCATGGAGCCAAGAGAAAGAAAACACTTCAACGCACTCTTCTGGTCAAACATAAAAGCTTTATTTACTGGCTCAATTCATTGTAGAACCATGTTAAAAACATGTTTCGGACACTATTTTTTTTAAACCTTGGCCATTCCGCTGGCTCTTTTTTGCGTTTATCGCATTTACTCTGGTCAAGAATGACCGACAGAAACAGGCTGAAGGGGGTACAGATGGGGGGGAAGACACTCTGGGAAAGGCACGGCTGCAGTCCGGGATTCGAACTCGCTAAACCCCAGATCCGTGACGAGCACGGTTGTCCCCGGCGCCGAAATAGCGCTCGAGGTACGCGGTGAGCTACTGGAGCTCCCCCTCAGACACTATTTTTTACCAGACCTGGAGGACCAGCCTACACTAGAATAGCAAATGTTCCTAGTGTATAGTCCAGTGTATAGTTAAGTATGCAGTGTATAGCCCAGTGTATAGTTAAGTATGCAGTGTATTTAAGTATACTGTAGATCAAAAGCTGCATAAAGAAAGTTGGCATAGTTATGGTAAAAAGCTGTATAAAGAAAGTTGGCATAGTTATGGTAAAATGCTGCATAAAGAAAGTTGGCATAGTTATGGTCAAAAGCTGCATAAAGAAAGTTGGCATGGCAAGTCAGAAGCTGCATGAGGAAAGTTGGTATAGTTGTGGTCAAAAGCATAAAGAAAGTCGGCATTAAGAACTGGGGGCTTTTCGGGGATATCCTCTACAACCGACAGCACAAGTGTAGATGCAGTCATTGTCACTGTCACTGACCTGTGCATATTGCTGCTTGAGAGGCCCAGAGAGACGCAGGATGCAGCAAACATCAGAACCTAATCTGTTGGAGAGAAAGGTAGTTTGGAATTTACAAGCTTCTGACTTGAAAACGTTATTAACAGAATGGGTACAATACACTACAGTATGGCTCAATACACACAATTGTTAAGGGGATGCAGACCAGAGAAATACTTTCATCTTGTGTACATCAGGGTCCCATACGCAACATACTGTATTGTACCCATTCTGCAATCTGTTAATAAAGTTTTCAATCAATCAATGGAGTATTGACATGTGTAACGGTCACAGACACCGAGCGTTACACAATGTTGAAGTGACTGAGGGTCCCAAACTGAACCAAGTTAGAGTAAATTAGTTAGGAGGGATGCTTACCTTTTATGAATTAAATCTGTCACGTAATCTTTCCCCGATTTGCGTTTCCCACTGAATAACAAAACGAGCTTCGGTCGCATCTCCATCACGCTTCCTCTGTTGACACTACTGTACTACACACCGAGCCACGCCGCTACTACAGTAATACAAGACATAGAAACGACTAGTTAAAAATTGTGAACGTATTTGTAAATCTACGACCTACAAGGAATGTACAGTAAGTAAAAACATTTTTTTTTACATGTGCCTATGTTGTTCCCTTGTCGTTGTTGTACCATACACACACATATCTTTGGCGAAATAATGTCATTACTTTACCATGTTGCACGTTGTGAAAAGATTACGGTAACATCAGATCGTCGTCACATCTTGGACGTTACCATTGAAATACGGAAATAGGGGTAAATTAAATGATAGAATACAATATATTAAATGATTCCAACGAATACTCGAGTAGGGCGAAGTTAATACGACCAAATCTAATTTAAAAGAACTGGACCAATGTCGTTAGAAAGTGCACTAACAACATTGTACAATATAATTGAAGAAGGGGAAACAACACAGAGTACACGCCCGTCGCGTCTCTACAATTCGTAGCCGCATTTCTGCAGACCCCTCTCTGATTGGTTGAACTCCATTTCTGCAGACCCCTCTCTGATTGGTTGAGCGAAGCTCCTCTCTGATTGGTCGAAAATCCGTTAAGCTCCAGAGATAGAGGCTGAAAACCCACAGTTACTTGTTGCTCGACGGATGGGAGCCGAGGTCGCGAACGCAATTTATACGCATGATGGAAGTATTGATTACGCCATAACGAATCATTAAAAAATATATTCGCCTTTACACATATGTTGGATAGGATTATGTAATTGGTTTGTCATTAAAAACCAATAATAATCGCTCGCACTCTACAGCATTTGCATTTCTGTGTTGCGGGTTAGGGTTAGGGTTAAAAATAAACAGCACAAACTGACTACTTCCGGGTCTTACAGGAAACAACAGAGTACAAGCCCCGAAGCCCCGCCCAGACGTTGGGCTTGCCATAGATATTTATAGAACACTAGATAGCTTAAGGCGGAGTCACCAGCGTCACTGAACCGCCGCCATCTTGCCCCAGTCAGCCTTGAGTGAGAGTGAGTGAGCTGCACAGACAAAAATACTCATAACTCGCTGAATTATTGACGGATTTACAAACGGGTTGGTTTGCTATAAACATCAAAGATGTAGTTATGATACTGCATACTTATAAAAAAAAAAATCTTTTAAAGATGTTTTTTTACAAACCGCTTGAATCATAGCCACGTTAATAATGCTTGTAATAAACCAAACCGTTTGTAAATCCGTCAATATTTCAGCGAGTTATGAGTATTTTTGTCTGTGCAGCTCACACTCTCACTCAAGGCTGACTGGGGTAAGATGGCGGCGGCTCAGTGACGTCGCTCTCCATTGGCCGGCAGCGCGGGTAAGCTATCTAGTGTTCTATATATATCTATGGGGCTTGCGGCTCTGCAGATATACCCTACTCTTGGAAACTGGGGAAAAGGTTATAAGTGTCAGCATGGCTTGTTTAGCAGGGCGCCTTTCTTTAGCTAAGAGGGATTTATTCTTACCGTTTAGGTTTCTCATACAAACACGGGTAAGAGATATTTTGTGCAACTTTAATGTAATGTTACAGGATATAGTATCGTTAAACTGGGTTATGATAGTCTTATTTAAACTGTGTTGTTAGCAAACAAAACACTGACGCGAACATCCAAATCCACCCAGAATTGACATTGTGCATCAAACATAGGCAACTTTCCCTCTGAGATGATAATCAGAGCATCAATGTAATTGAATTTGTGACGACGTGAAGTGAAATTTATTTAGTTGGTCCACTGACAGTGACTGACATTGTGGGACACTGCAGTCATGTTATTATTACATTCACATGAGTTTCCAGGGCTTACAACTTGAACCAGAACACGTATCAACTCTCAACAACTCTCAAGAACTGTGCAGAACAGTTGATAGACTAGGCATATGTGTGAGATTATGTGCAAAATAATGCGTTTTTTTGAAGTGCCCATTTAAGGTGAAACGAGTGAAATTGAGCTGAATATTATAGAAATAAACTATTTTATGGGGAATTTCCCCTACAACTTTACTGAAATTGAAGCCAACTGTAGTGCATTTCTGGTCTGGTCTGACTGGTCTAATAAATAAAATAAATGTCAAATGTATTAAAAAAAATTAAAAATGTACAACGGAAATAAAACATTGTTATTACAGAAAGAGAGTTACGTACCGAACCGGTACTGTTGTGGGTACAGATACCGCATTCCAGGAACCGGTACCGGTATCGGTTCAAATGTGAACGGTACCTAACCCTAACCATGACATCACAGTGTATAACATTACATTGTCATAAAATACATGTTGGGATGTTTTGGCCATATGCAGATTGTTTACTTACACAAGCACCACTGTAGCCTCTACTCTACTCATGCATGAAACATTCCACCTTCTCAGCTGCTGAGCCATGGGACCCGGGCCCTGTGTCAGCAGGAGGGAGGACCTCCCCAGGCCAAGTTCTTCCCTCCCTCCGAGGGATCCATGCTGCTCCCTGACACCTTCAAAAACAAAGTGGCCTTCATCACCGGGGGAGGAACTGGTCTGGGTAGAGGGATGACCACCACACTGTCTGCACTAGGGGCCGAGTGTGTCATAGCAAGCAGGTGGGTAGAGGGCTAGAGGCATGACCACCACACTGTCTGCACTAGGGGTGAGTGTCATAGCAAGCAGGTGGGTAGAGGGCTAGAGGCATGACCACCACACTGTCTGCACTAGGGGTGAGTGTCATAGCAAGCAGGTGGGTAGAGGGCTAGAGGCATGACCACCACACTGTCTGCACTAGGGGCCGAGTGTGTCATAGCAAGCAGGTGGGTAGAGGGCTAGAGGCATGATCACCACACTGTCTGCACTAGGGGCCGAGTGTGTCATAGCAAGCAGGTGGGTAGAGGGCTAGAGGCATGACCACCACACTGTCTGCACTAGGGGTGAGTGTGTCATAGCAAGCAGGTGGGTAGAGGGCTAGAGGCATGACCACCACACTGTCTGCACTAGGGGTGAGTGTGTCATTCTGGACGGCTCCCTCTCCTTTGCACCACACATCAAAAACATCACCCGGTCTGCTTTCTTTCACCTCCGTAATATCTCCAGACTCAGGACAGACCCATCTCTGTCCCAACCAAACACTGAAACCCTGGTCCACTCATTCGTCACATCCCGGATCGACTACTGCAACGCTCTCCTCACCGGCCTTCCCACCAAACTCCTCAACAGACTCCAAATGATCCAAAACTCTGCTGCCAGGATCATCACCGGCACCAACTCATCCGACCACATCACCCTGTCCTCATTCAATTACACTGGCTCCCTGTGCACTACCGGATCGACTTCAAAAACCTCCTACTCACCTTCAAAGCCCTCCACAATCGAGCTCATCCTGCTGTCCTCCCTCTTCTTCTACTGTTCTGTGAGCTCCTCCTGCTGTCCTCCCTCTTCTTCTACTGTTCTGTGAGCTCCTCCTGCTGTCCTCCTCCTCTTCTTCTACTGTTCTGTGAGCTCCTCCTGCTGTCCCCCCTCTTCTTCTACTGTTCTGTGAGCTCCTCCTGCTGTCCTCCTCCTCCTCTTCTACTGTTCTCTGAGCTCCTCCTGTCTGTCCTCCTCTTCTTCTACTGTTCTGTGAGCTCCTCCTGCTGTCCTCCTCCTCTTCTTCTACTGTTCTGTGAGCTCCTCCTGCTGTCCTCCTCCTCCTCTTCTACTGTTCTGTGAGCTCCTCCTGCTGTCCCTCTTCTTCTACTGTTCTGTGAGCTCCTCCTGTCCTCCTCCTCTTCTACTGTTCTCTGAGCTCCTCCTGTCTGTCCCCCTCTTCTTCTACTGTTCTCTGAGCTCCTCCTGTCCTCCTCTTCTTCTACTGTTCTCTGAGCTCCTCCTATCTGTCCTCCTCTTCTTCTACTGTTCTGTGAGCTCCTCCTGCTGTCCTCCTCTTCTTCTACTGTTCTGTGAGCTCCTCCTGCTGTCCTCCTCCTCTTCTTCTACTGTTCTGTGAGCTCCTCCTGCTGTCCTCCTCCTCTTCTTCTACTGTTCTGTGAGCTCCTCCTGCTGTCCTCCTCTTCTTCTACTGTTCTGTGAGCTCCTCCTCTTCTTCTACTGTTCTGTGAGCTCCTCCTGCTGTCCTCCTCCTCTTCTTCTACTGTTCTGTGAGCTCCTCCTGCTGTCCTCCTCTTCTTCTACTGTTCTGTGAGCTCCTCCTGCTGTCCCTCTTCTTCTACTGTTCTCTGAGCTCCTCCTGCTGTCCTCCCTGTAATTCTCTCCAAGCACAGGCAGACACAAGTGGTTTCTTTCTACGGGTTTATTGAAAGCTTGGTCCTCCAATCCACAGTGAAAACTTAAAAGAGAAACAGCCACGTTAGGTCGACACAAAACAATAATATACACAGCATGAAAAACAACACGTCAACAAAGCAAAATACAAACAAACACTAAATACCTCGTTGGCTGCATGCTACAAAAAGGGGAATCTTCATTCTTCTGTTCTTGTCAACAGTCATAGTAGCTAAAAGGATTAACCTGTACCGGAGCGCAACTCCGACCATCCCTGCTGCTTGCTCGCAGGTGCCGCAATCAGTCCCAAAAATAAAACACGAGAGCAGCCCAACGGGACACTATATATACAAGACGTCAAAATGAATATACTATAAATTGTAGCAAATCAAACAACAAAGAAAATAAGAAATGCAACATAAATACATTCCCAAATATTACACCAGACCCACAAACCTAAAGAACACATAAATTATGAAAACCATACAATGGCCACAGCTACACTCCTTCTTCTACTGTTCTGTGAGCTCATCCTGCTGTCCTCCCTCTTCTTCTTCTTCTACTGTGTTTTAAGCAGCAGATTTTATACTTCTTTTGACAAATTATTGCCCCCCCCTCATGTTGCCTCTAGAAAACTGGAGGTCCTGCAGAAGACAGCGGAGGAGATCTCCAGCCAGACTGGGAACAAGGTATTCTGTTCTGTTCTGCTAGTAAATACAAACCTGACACACTTTCCTAAAGACAGATTTTCTCACTTTGACAAAATGTTTAGTCGGTTTTTGAGTTTTATTTGTCACATACATACCAGGGCATACAGTGAAATGAGGGTGGCCATGCCCGCTTCGATTGTGCAATAATACTAATAATAAATAGACAGGTAAAAAACAGGTAATAAAATATACATAAAAAGGGAATGATAAAATGGACATGCTAAATTCCTGAGATTGTTAGATATGGATTTAAGGCACTGGGTCCTATGTACACTACTATACAATATACAGTTTTAACTCTATATCCCTATGCTATACTTGCTATATCTAAACTATACTATACAAGAACCACATCGGTTCTTTCCTTTATTTTTCTCGTGTCCTTTCTATTTAGTTTTAAAGTGACCGTTTGAGTGTGAGCAATTGCAGCATGTGTGGTGTGTGTGTGCTCATATGTATTTGTGTGGGGAGAGTTCAGTGTTCTGATGGCCTGGGGGAAGAAGCTGAGCCGTAGTCTCTCTGTTCTTGCAGCGTGTGACCGTAGGCGCTTGCCTGACCGCAGCAGCTTGAACAGGCTGTTGTTGGGGTGGTGTGGGTCTTTCATTATTCTGCAGGCTCTGGATTTGCAACTCCTGTTATATAAGTCCTGCAGGGGTGGTAGTGCAATACCTGTAGTACGCTCTGCTGAGCGCACCACTCTCTGAAGGGCCTTCCTGTCCTGTGCCGTGCTGTTTCCAAACCAGGCAGTGATGTTTCCAGTCAGAATGTTCTGTACAGCCCCGGAATAGAAGGAGTGGAGTATCTTCCCCGATACTCTGTACTTTGCTGTTTTGCCTTTTTTACCACAGTAATTTGAAAACCATGTAATTTAAAGTAGTAAAAGATAATGCTATCTGTATTATGACATGATAAATACAGCCTGTGCAAATAACTTCCATATTTCCATTTGATTCCTGTTGATTCCAATATATTTCCATTAATTCCCATGGAAAGTTTCCACCTTTTATTCCAAAAAGTTTGCTACCCTAGTAAAACCAATCACTTCCTGTGTGCTGGATGGATTTACAGCAGGTCTGGGGAGGGTGGAGACTATCGCATGCCTCCTCCAATACATGTGGAGTAGCCAGCCGCTTCTTTTCACCGGACAGTGAGTTTCACTGGGAGAACCTAACACGTACAGAGGTTCACGCTATCTCCCCCAGATACTGAACAGGTGCCCCGACCGACCAGTAGGGGGCAGTGTTTGCAATGACCAGGACTCATACCCCACCGGCTTCCCACCCGCGAACACTGCCAATTGTGTTCGTAGGGACGACTGACCAAGCCGGAGGTACCGCTGACAGCTGGATACAAACCCAGAGTCTCTGCGGTGGTAGGAGAGTGCTTAGACCTCTACACTACCCAGCCGCTCCCAGACAGTTTTACCAGATTACAATCTGAAAGTCAATGATCATCTCCTGTCTGCAGGTTCATGCCATCCAGTGTGACGTGAGAGACCCCAAGGCTGTGGAGGCTTGTATGGACCAACTGGTGGAGGTGGCTGGTCTCCCTGATGTAGGTACTGGGTATTATACACACCACCAAGTGCTTTTAGAGTTGTACTAGGTACTATACACACCACCAAGTGCTTTTAGAGTTGTACTAGGTACTATACACACCACCAACCTGGCCAAGATGACAGCAATAACATTTGCAATATATCAGACAGCAATAAAAATGTGCGGTACATCACACAAGAACATAATAAAAGTGCATGTATACAATATACAATACATCACATGTAAACACAAAACAGAATAGTCTACATTATTATTATTATAAAAGTGTAAAAGTGTATGACAGTAAAATACAGGGTAATACAGTAATTTTGCAGTTTTGCAGTTGGGACCCGACTACAGAAAGCAGCGACATTCTTCTTGTAGGAAGTTATGTAATACAGATTTTAAATTCGCAGAGAGAGACCAGGGTATCTAAGTGGATATGGTCCCTGTATACACACCACCAAGTGCTGTTAGAGTTGTACTAGGTATTATACACACCACCAAGTGCTGTTAGAGTTGTACTATTATACACACCACCAAGTGCTGTTAGAGTTGTACTAGGTATTATACACACCACCAAGTGCTGTTAGAGTTGTACTAGGTATTATACACACCACCAAGTGCTGTTAGAGTTGTACTAGGTATTATACACACCACCAAGTGCTGTTAGAGTTGTACTAGGTATTATACACACCACCAAGTGCTGTTAGAGTTGTACTAGGTATTATACACACCACCAAGTGCTGTTAGAGTTGTACTAGGTATTATACACACCACCAAGTGCTGTTAGAGTTGTACTAGGTATTATACACACCACCAAGTGCTGTTAGAGTTGTACTAGGTAGTATACACACCACCAAGTGCTTTTAGAGTTGTACTAGGTATTATACACACCACCAAGTGCTGTTAGAGTTGTACTACTGTAGGTATTATACACATCACCAAGTGCTGTTAGAGTTGTACTAGGTATTATACACACCACCAAGTGCTTTTAGAGTTGTACTAGGTATTATACACACCACCAAGTGCTTTTAGAGTTGTACTAGGTATTATACACATCACCAAGTGCTGTTAGAGTTGTACTAGGTATTATACACACCAGCAAGGACTGTTATAGTTGTACTAGGTATTATACACACCACCAAGTGCTGTTAACGTTGTACTAGGTATTATATACACCAGCAAGGACTGTTAGAGTTGTACTACTGTAGGTATTATACACACCACAGAGTACTGTTAGAGTTGTACTACTGTAGGTATTATACACACCACAGAGTACTCTTATAGGTATTATACACACGTATAAAAGCTGCACCTCAACCAGGTGTTGAACCAACATGAAAGGCAGCAGCACTACTGATGAAACAACCTATCCCAAGCTCTGCCCCCTTTTCTTAGACCCTCCAATCGCAACTCTTGCTTTCCTCGGTCAAACTAATAATTATTTCCTGGTATTTTCTTGACCCTCCAATCACAAGCTAAGAAAGGGTGCAGCTTGGAAGCTTGATTTGGACAAAGGGCAGTATTTCTGAGGA
Source organism: Notolepis coatsorum (assembly GCF_963971535.1). Lineage (NCBI taxonomy): Eukaryota > Metazoa > Chordata > Actinopteri > Aulopiformes > Paralepididae > Notolepis > Notolepis coatsorum. The sequence continues at coordinate 15,559,181 of NC_140183.1, read as the reverse complement.
GAGTTGAACAGACTTCTCACACCCCTAAACTCACCCTACATACCCCAACAGCGAAAGCGGGTCATTGATTTATTGAGAAGTGGATGTTTTGGTTACAGTGACTGTAACTGAGGGGTACAATTCCCTGACTGTATTGATAAGTATGGTATCATTAAACCACTACCGCTTGATGTACTTTAACTTCTGGCCATACAGTACACGATATCTAAGTATGATGAACACTTTCCCACATATGAAATCAGGTCCACACAAATATAACAGTCGAAGGTTTAATATAGCAAAAGGTATATACAACATTCACTTAATTACATTTATGATTTGAATGCACTTGTAAGGCAAATGAGTATTCGTAGGCAAATCAACACTGAATGTCCAATCTCTGGTTACGCAGGAAGCAAGTATACAACCTGGTTCTTTAGGGAACTATAGCGATGGTACTTAAGGATTATAGCGGGATACTAAAGGGGTCCTGCTGGTTGTAAGTCAGTAGGGGGGGGGGGGGGGGTTTGGAGAGCCGTCAGCTGCATCCCATCTGGCCAACGATTCCTGGGGAGAATTCAGGTACAGAACACAGTGCCCGCAGGATCTTGATCCACAGATGAATACACTTGGGCCCTCTTGTAGACGGTAGCTGTAGGCTGTAGGTCCACAACGAAGGAGAAGCGAGGCGGCCTCGGTCTGGGTAGAGCGCCGTCTCACCTGGGCTCCTCTCGGGGGTAATTCCAACACTCACCGGCGTTGGCTTTTATCCGCTCCACAAATCAAAGCACCCAAAGCAAATAGATATTCCATGCCGTATAGGCTCAGCAGTCGTCCGGGTAGGTAATCCAATGTGCAGGTCCACTCCTCCTCGCCCAGAACTCCTCGGATGAAAGCACCACGCGTGGTCTGCCCAGCCTGGTTAAGACTCTAGATAACGCGAGGAAACGATGGTGGTGCTGCTCACTTTAGAACTCTAACCGAACGATGCACCATACATAATAGACTATTATTAACTTAATAGAAATACGTCCCACTCGACGGTACAGTGCCAAACTATGACAATTCAGCTATGAATTTACACGAGGTCTCAATGCCTATTCTGGGGCCAAATAGGCCATACTGCACCACACGTGGGTCGTGGGTGAGGCTTCACGTCTGTTACTAGGTTGGAGGGTAAAGGACTAATGGACTAAAAAGAAAGTTCTACTTTACTTGCGCCATATTTATATGCACGGTGAACAAATAGTACCATTCGTATTTCGGTAGCCGTATTCCTACGCGGAACCGGGGCTAGTTGGGACATGTTCGTCGGCACTATTGAACTTGACTCAAGGGGCTTGTCTGCTGGCGCCAGGTTCTTGTCCAATGAGAGAATGAACTATTATGGGCTGTAGTAGACTAAAGGGATATTCAGTGTATATGTACAACGAATATACAAGGGATATCAAACGATATACAAATACTATTAAATATATATCCATAAATAAATATATATATTCGGTTTAATCTGATCCTTCACAACAGTGACCTTTCTCAAGACATGCCACCAAGTGTTGGATTCAGTCTATAGTGTTGGATACAATCTATAGTTACATAATGCCAACCACCAAGTGTTGGAGGATACAGTCTCTAGTTACATCATTGCATGATAGTCCACAGCTTAAGGAGCACGTTCAGTGCTAGACTAAAGACTCCCAAGATGTAGCACTGAATGGCACAGGAAGTCCTTCATTCCGACAGCCATCAGACTTTATAATGCATCACTGAGCACAGGGTGACAGTACTATCTTCCTGGAACTTTACTTTTAAACCGACATAGTACAAATTTACACTTACTGTATATTTCTACTGTATATTTTATATTAGAATGTAACATTAGGAAATGTATATCCCGGACCGTATTTTATTCTTAGGCTTATTTTTATTCTTATCCGTGACTTTTGTTTTTGTCTACGTAAATGTTTACTGTGAGCGATTTTGTAGTGCCAAATTTCCCTCGGGATGAATAAAGTATTTCTATTCTATTCTATTCTATTCTATACAACGCAGCTGTTCTCTCATCCTGCTCTCCCTCCCTCCTCTACAACGCAGCTGTTCTCTCATCCTGCTCTCCCTCCCTCCTCTACAGGTGGTCATCAACAACGCAGCTGTTCTCTCATCCTGCTCTCCCTCCCTCCTCTACAGGTGGTCATCAACAACGCAGCTGTTCTCTCATCCTGCTCTCCCTCCCTCCTCTACAGGTGGTCATCAACAACGCAGCTGTTCTCTCATGCTGCTCTCCCTCCCTCCTCTACATGTGGTCATCAACAACGCAGCTGTTCTCTCATGCTGCTCTCCCTCCCTCCTCTACATGTGGTCATCAACAACGCAGCTGTTCTCTCATCCTGCTCTCCCTCCCTCCTCTACAGGTGGTCATCAACAACACAGCTGTTCTCTCATCCTGCTCTCCCTCCCTCCTCTACAGGTGGTCATCAACAACACAGCTGTTCTCTCATCCTGCTCTCCCTCCCTCCTCTACAACGCAGCTGTTCTCATCCTGCTCTCCCTCCCTCCTCTACAATGCAGCTGTTCTCTCATCCTGCTCTCCCTCCCTCCTCTACAACGCAGCTGTTCTCTCATCCTGCTCTCCCTCCCTCCTCTACAGGTGGTCATCAACAACGCAGCTGTTCTCTCATCCTGCTCTCCCTCCCTCCTCTACAGGTGATCATCAACAACGCAGCTGTTCTCTCACCCTGCTCTCCCTCCCTCCTCTACAACGCAGCTGTTCTCTCATCCTGCTCTCCCTCCCTCCTCTACAACGCAGCTGTTCTCTCATCCTGCTCTCCCTCCCTCCTCTACAACGCAGCTGTTCTCTCATCCTGCTCTCCCTCCCTCCTCCACAGGTGGTCATCAACAACACAGCTGTTCTCTCATCCTGCTCTCCCTCCCTCCTCTACAGGTGATCATCAACAACGCAGCTGTTCTCTCACCCTGCTCTCCCTCCCTCCTCTACAACGCAGCTGTTCTCTCATCCTGCTCTCCCTCCCTCCTCTACAACGCAGCTGTTCTCTCATCCTGCTCTCCCTCCCTCCTCTACAACGCAGCTGTTCTCTCATCCTGCTCTCCCTCCCTCCTCTACAACGCAGCTGTTCTCTCATCCTGCTCTCCCTCCCTCCTCTACAGGTGGTCATCAACAACGCAGCTGTTCTCTCATCCTGCTCTCCCTCCCTCCTCTACAGGTGATCATCAACAACGCAGCTGTTCTCTCATCCTGCTCTCCCTCCCTCCTCTACAACGCAGCTGTTCTCTCATCCTGCTCTCCCTCCCTCCTCTACAACACAGCTGTTCTCTCATCCTGCTCTCCCTCCCTCCTCTACAACGCAGCTGTTCTCTCATCCTGCTCTCCCTCCCTCCTCCACAGGTGGTCATCAACAACACAGCTGTTCTCTCATCCTGCTCTCCCTCCCTCCTCTACAGGTGATCATCAACAACGCAGCTGTTCTCTCACCCTGCTCTCCCTCCCTCCTCTACAACGCAGCTGTTCTCTCATCCTGCTCTCCCTCCCTCCTCTACAACGCAGCTGTTCTCTCATCCTGCTCTCCCTCCCTCCTCTACAACGCAGCTGTTCTCTCATCCTGCTCTCCCTCCCTCCTCTACAACGCAGCTGTTCTCTCATCCTGCTCTCCCTCCCTCCTCTACAGGTGGTCATCAACAACGCAGCTGTTCTCTCATCCTGCTCTCCCTCCCTCCTCTACAGGTGATCATCAACAACGCAGCTGTTCTCTCATCCTGCTCTCCCTCCCTCCTCTACAACGCAGCTGTTCTCTCATCCTGCTCTCCCTCCCTCCTCTACAACACAGCTGTTCTCTCATCCTGCTCTCCCTCCCTCCTCTACAACGCAGCTGTTCTCTCACCCTGCTCTCCCTCCCTCCTCCACAGGTGGTCATCAACAACGCAGCAGGTAACTTCGTCTCTCCGTCAGAGAAGCTCTCCCCCAACGCCTGGAGGACCATCACGGACATCGTGCTGAACGGCACCGCCTACGTCACCCTGGATCTGGGCAAGAGGCTCATCAAGGCTGAGAAAGGTGAGTTCTACAGGAGTCTTTTTTCTCTTAAAGGAACACTAACCTAAATAATAACACTGATTTATTATGCTCATGACCTCACCCATATCCCAAAAATATAAGGCCTTAATAATATATCTTCTTTAATAATTTCACTGAACTGTGTATGTACTACACATCACCATAATGACATTCCAACCATGACCTTAAACATAATAATAATAATTCATGTCACAAAGCCTCCTTAGACCTCAGAGCTACATTAATCCCTTGTGTCTCTCCGTCTATCTTTAACCCTTTCACAACCACACTACAGAAGGTTAACCCTTTCACAGTACTACCACGCTACAGCCGGTTAAACGTCTGTAGTGTGGTAGTGAAAGGGTTAACCGTCTAGTGTGGTAGTGAAAGGGTTATAACCGTCTGTAGTGAGGTAGTGAAAGGGTTAATGAGGAGACTCCGTTTGTTGGACAGTGTTTATGATTCTTTTAACAGACAAAAGGATGGACTTTAGGGAACCGACGGATGCATCATCAGCGCCTGTAAACAATAAAAACAAACCAACGTTTTATCTCAGTGTTGTGATCCATGTAGCCTTATGGTCACTCATTATATAACAATCTATGAATGAATGAATGAATGAAAACTTTATTTAACAGATTGCAGAATGGGTACAATACAGTACGGCTCAATACACACAATTGTTAAGGGGATGCAGACCTGAGAAAGACGTTTGTCTTGTTTCCATCAGGGTCCCCCATTTTCAATTCATATTGACATTTATGACATACACAACATACATGACATTATGGCATAGGGAGGGACATACAGGTATTTAGTACTGATACATTTGTGACATATACAGTATTCAAATATACAGTACTGTTACCCCTAGATCCTGACAGAGTATATACATATGATGGGGAGGGGACTGTACATTAGGAGGGGGTGGGTGGGTGGGAGAGAAATATACACACGGTGGGGAGGAGACTGTCTATTAGGAGGGGGTGGGGGTGGGGGGTTTGGACATTTACGGTGGCCAGTTTCGACTACTATCCACTATCTCTACTCTACCAGGGCTGACGTGAATGAGTCCAAGGTAAACCTGTTACAAATGAGTGACCAAGGTTTCCTAACCCAGTGTGACAGATCTCTATTCTATATGACTCAGGAGCTGCTTTCCTGGCCATCACCACCATCTACGCTGAGTCGGGCTCCGGCTTCGTGGTTCCCAGCGCAGCGGCCAAGTCGGGGGTGGAGACGCTCTACACGTGAGGAAGACGAGCACAACACAAACAATCACACAGAGAGGATCATATCATACATGTAATAATCACATGTAGTGGAGACACTCTACACGTGAGGAAGACGAGCACAACACACACAATCACACGGAGAGGATCATATAATACATGTAATAATCACATGTAGTGGAGATGCTCTACACGTGAGGAAGACACATAGTAGAGGATCATACATGTAATAATCACATGTAGTGGAGACACTACATGTGAGAAAGACACATAGTAGAGGATCATACATGTAATAATCACATGTAGTGGAGACACTACACGTGAGAAAGACACATAGTAGAGGATCATACATGTAATAATCACATGTAGTGGAGACTCTACATGAGAAAGACACATAGTAGAGAGGATCATATAATACATGTAATAATCACATGTAGGCCTGTCACGATAACACATTTTGCTGGGCGATTAATTGTCCCAGAAAATATTGCGATAAGCGATATTATTGCGGTTTTGAGAGATTTTTTTTTTGAGAAATGTATTTCCCAAAAGTTTTCAATTAACCTTTTTATTTATTTTTACTAATATAATAATAGCATAATAATGCAAGGAAGCCGTTTCAAAGTGCAATAAACCCTTATTTAACATTGGAAGATATTTTAAATATCCTAAATAAAAAAATGCTCAGTTTGATTGTTTATTATAAAACAAACTGAAACTGGAAACAAGCCCTCTGTCTGGCTTTTTGTATCATCCTTTTAACATGTACATTTATTATTAATGTACCTTGCGGTACCATGTACAAAATGTTAATAAAGTATGAGGAAAAAACTGTGGAAACGTAATAAATAAAAAGGCAGTGAAACAATAATCAAATAAACACCAAAATATATACTATCTCTATTGGAATGGAGACTTCAGCACAGGATAAACTAGGGATGGGCAAAAATAATCCAGATCGATTGATCACATGATGTACTCGAGTACTCGTGGAGGAAAACGCTGTACAAAATAAACATCTTTTCCGGTGTTTTAGACTTTTATTTTGAAACCCACCCACCGGTCCGGAGCGGAAGTATTGTTGTTATTATCCTAGCAGAACGTATTGAGCGGACAACTTGTCTCGTCCGGTTCTGTGTTTTTGAGCTAATGATAAAACAAATGTTGAGATTGTTGGTGAACAACTAACTTTAGGTTAGTTTTAACGTTAGCTACTAACGTTAGATGCAGCTACTACAGGCAATCAACGATGAGGAGGAAGCGCCAAAGCCGTATATAATAGAATAGTAGCCCTTGTGGTGCGTAGGCACGACTCGAAACTACCTGTTATAATAAATTAATTCATGTTTAACTTGTCCCCGTGTCCAGTCCTTTGACTAGCCCCACCCGTTCATTGTAAACAATGATGCATGTAATTGTATTAACGTTATTCTGTGTTGTAGCTAGCTATGCTATACGTTGTATTTCGTTTGTTAGCTATTTAGCTAATGTTGATAGCATCAACGCTAGATCTTTAATCTTTATTTAGCAGTCCAGTTTCTCCGGGCAGTAGCGAGTAACTACTTGGGTCTAAAAATAGCTAACGTTACACTACAAAGAACACTACTTGGTTAAAAGGAGCAACACTATTGAGAAATGTAGTTAAGCTATGTGGCGTTGCTAGTGCCCCACGGAGCTCCCGTGCTGTACTCTGTAGTAAGGCCAGCGGCCCCCCACACGGAGAGTGACTGACAAGGGGTACTGGTTCCGCCTCATTAAAACAAACGCGCAAATAGCAATTAATCGCGCCTGTCAAAATCATTGCATTCATTTTAATTATTGCGCCGATTAATCGATTTATTGCTTATTGCGGCAGGCCTAATCACATGTATTATGATATGATACATTTATTTATATTGCGCCCCTCAACCAACCAATAGTTACATCGGCCCGGGGCGCAGCCCGGGAAAGAAAGAGAAACAAAAAAGACAGGAACAATACGAAAACAGAAAAAATACATGCAGGCCAACCAAGCAGATAGAGAATGGACAGACATAATACACCAGTCATACTACAATACAAAACTAGCTCATGGATTGTTTATGGCGAAAAGGTGGATTTTGAGCATGGCCTTAATTTAAAGGTCCGTAGAGTGCTTGCAGATTTTAAATTGAGTGGGAGCTTAGTGGAGAGGAAGGTTGTTTAGGTTGTTATGTAGGAACAACAACATTACCAACATGGATTGTGGTTTAAGGAGCATTCATGGGTTTATTTGGTGGTTCAGACACATTTTGAGATGCAATGGAAGCCTATGGCAGCGGAGAATCTAATCTGCAATGGAAGCATATGGCAGCGGAGAATCTACAGACAATAATTTAACAGTAACGGTAAATCTTTATGAAAAAAGAAGGGCACCAAGAATGATTTGGAGCCCAGGACTCAGTATTGACGACCATAAAATCTCACTGATTGACGAGACCAATGTATCATCTAGAGAGAAATAAAGTTCAACCTAACCTTTAAATTCATGTCCTTAACCTTCTGTAGTGTGGTTTTGAAAGGGTTAACCCTTTGGTAGTGTGGTGGTGAAAGGGTTAACCTTCTGTATTGTCACAGTGAAAGGGTTAACCCTTTGGTAGTGTGGTAGTGAAAGGGTTAATGAATCAACCGTCCTGTCGGCTCTCAGGTCTCTGGCGGCTGAGTGGGGGAGGTACGGCCTGAGGTTCAACATCATCCAGCCTGGGCCAATCAGGACCAAGGTACAGCAAACTGACACGTCCGTCATACGTTCATCATGTGACCAGATGGTATATATAGGAGATGATGGTGGTGTCCGGACAGTCCGGGTCGCTAGTGAAGTTCTTGATGCAGGTGGTTTGATCAACCTTTCTGAACGGCTTGTTTGTTCCAGGGTGCGTTCAGTCGCCTGGACCCGACTGGGATGTTTGAGAAAGCCATGATCGGCAGAATCCCCACAGGCAGACTGGGGACTCCTGGAGAGATCGCCAACCTGGCAGCCTACCTCTGCAGCCACTACGCCACCTGGGTGTCAGGAGCGGTAGGTTGCGTGTGTGTGCGTGTGTGTGTGACCCAGATTGATAGTGTAAATGGTGGTTACAGTGTGATGAATTTGAAATAGATACAGTGTCTGTTGTTCCTTCACATGATAACTCTTGTCCAGCTACTTTTTTTTATTGGATGGAATGTTGATAGTAGAGCTTATATAGTTGAATTAATTCTGTGTGTGTGTGTGTGTGTCTCTCTCTCTCTCTCTCCCCCCCCCCCCCCCCCCCCCCCCCCCCCCAGGTAATCCGGATGGACGGGGGGGAGTATGTCTCTATGGCCGGGGAGTTCAACGAGCTGACAAAAGTAAGTTCATCAATCAGAGAAACGCACTGTTAGAAAAATACCACATATATGTACAGTAGAACCTCATAGATGTACAGTAGAACCTCATAGATGTACAGTAGAACAGAGAGGTACAGTAGAACAGAGGTACAGTAGAACATCAAATATGTACAGTAGAACAGATAGGTACAGTAGAACACCAGAGAGGTACATGGACACTTTGAATTGCTCCTAGGTTGAAGCATCCATAACAATAATTATACACTGCTTGCCATTTTTGCCATAATGTATCATTAGTTATGGTTGTCATGGTGTGATGTACCAGTACACTGACCCCATTCACACCTGGTGTTAACATGCAATCTGGATAATGAAACAATCAGATGATCCAGATACGATATTTCTAAATCACATGTTAATACATGATCCAGATACGATATCTCTAAATCACATGTTGATACATGACTCAGATAAGATATCTCTAAATCACATGTTGATACATGACCCAGATAAGATATCTCTAAATCACATGTTGATACATGATCCAGATAAGATATCTCTAAATCACATGTTAATACATGACCCAGATAAGATATCTCTAAATCACATGTTGATACATGATCCAGATAAGATATCTCTAAATCACATGTTAATACATGATCCAGATAAGATATCTCTAAATCACATGTTAATACATGACCCAGATAAGATATCTCTAAATCACATGTTGATACATGATCCAGATAAGATATCTCTAAATCACATGTTAATACATGATCCAGATAAGATATCTCTAAATCACATGTTAATACATGATCCAGATAAGATATCTCTAAATCACATGTTAATACATGACCCAGATAAGATATCTCTAAATCACATGTTAATACATGATCCAGATAAGATATCTCTAAATCACATGTTAATACATGATCCAGATAAGATATCTCTAAATCACATGTTGATACATGATCCAGATAAGATATCTCTAAATCACATGTTAATACATGATCCAGATAAGATATCTCTAAATCACATGTTAATACATGACCCAGATAAGATATCTCTAAATCACATGTTAATACATGACCCAGATAAGATATCTCTAAATCGTGTCTGTGTCTGTCTGTGTCTTCCAGGTGACTAAAGAACAGTGGGCTATGATGGAGGCCATGATCCGGGACACTAAGGGATCCTAAACTGTTGAAAAATTAGACAAACCTCACCTGCCTAGAAGACTTTATGCACTCACACCACACTCATTACACACAAATAGACCACTCATTACACACAAATACACTACGCACAAATACATACGCGTAGCTTTATTCCGGTGTCGTCCAACTTTTTTTTTTGTGAAAATATTTACTATTCGTGCCCCTCTGAAACATCTTAGTTAACTTAGCCGTTAGCAGCACACATGCTCCCTAGAAGTCCTAATTACCATGATCAGAAATGACGATACCCGAGTTTATACCTGAATAATTCATTATTGTATCATAGAATCTACTGATGTAATACTGTTGTTTGTTTTACTTTAGAGTAAACAGTGCATTGCTATGGTTACCTCATATTCCCACCAGAGCAGTCGAGTTGTGCCTTTGACTTCCGATGATGCAAGTGGCATTAATTGAATGATATTATGAACCTCCCAGTACATTGTTCTGAAAAGCCATGATGATATGAACCTCCCAGTACATTGTTCTGAAAGGCCTTGACAATATGAACCTCCCAGAACCTGGTTTATTATTATAAATAAATTAATAATAATCTTCTGGAAAACAATTCCAAACTTCTCTTATAGGGGGGAAAATAATATGCATTTAGTTATTTTGGCTATTTCAGGAAATGTGTGATGTTTTCACTCTGTAGGCCTTAAGGAAAATATCTCAGTTGAAAAGCTATTTGCTTGGTCAACATTGTGAAAATCCAACAGCATCTTTCATTGTGTTTTTAGTGAATGTGTCGTCGCTACAAATTAAAATGAAGCTAAAAAGAACAAGCGTTTGATCATTACAGACTCACACTGGCCTTCATACCGTGGAGCCACAGTGTTTAAGTGTTTTATGGAACAGCGTAAGCACGGAGTGCTGTCCTTAGTTGATATGAAAAGAAAGAGTAACATCCGGACCCGGTCACACATTTCTTGGAAGCTGATGAGACCTTCTGATTCAAATGTATTTCCCAGATGACTCGCCCCTCTCCAGGACCAAGCTACTGATTCCAATGTATTCCCCAGATGACTCACCCCTCTCCAGGACCAAGCTACTGATTCCAATGTATTTCCCAGATGACTCGCCCCTCTCCACTCGCCCCTGTATGGCTTATTCCCTGACGTAATATCCCTGTTCTGCCACAGGGGGGTGTTCACGTGCCATTTCCAGTTATTTTTTTTTCAACCATTCTGAAGTTCCTGATTGTGTTGTGAAGTAATAGGTCCAAAACATAATGCATTGATTAATGGTTATAGCAGAAAATAGAACGTTTTAAAGTTTGAGTGGAAATATCAGTGCCTTTTCAATATTTCTCCAAGCAACTGACAGAGTGGTCAAGCCATGTCTTGAGCGGGCAACATAACTGGAAGGACTGGTGGTAAATTAAGAATTTCTGAAAGGCCAGGCCTTCACTTTCTGGCCGCGGCTGTAGGGTAGAAAGCCACATTTCTGGGTATTTGTCATTTCAGATATAGTTACAAAGTAGTGTGTCCAGCCTTTGTGGCGGCGTTGTTCCATCCACAGTTCATGTTTCTAGTTTCAGCCTACAGGCATCAGTCCCTTGACTTCGTCCATGTGCGCATCTTGGATATATTGTGCAACAGCCTGCCTGCACATTATGTTTGTTTGTTTGATGATTGTTGTTGTTATTGAATGTCTTGTGGTCTGAACTAACAACACAAATCCAAAAACAGTATCGCATATCCAACTGTTTTGCACACATTAATTTTGTTTGACTGTTGCTCACTTGCACAACATGAGGCAACGGCTGCTTCTGGCTGCCTGGGCAAAGAAGGACATTCAGGTGAACGAGCGATTTTGATGAAGACTTCACTACCCAGGTGTTTCAGGAGCGAAAGATACTGACAAGTAAGAAAACAACTACAGGAAAGAAAGATTTAATGTTTCCTGCAAGACTGAAGATATTTGAGAAGGATGGTAAAATCAAGGTGTTTGACAATGAGAAACAAAGACACAGGTCCAGGGAGTGTTGATGCTGCTGTCTGGGGTGGGGAGGGGTATTTATTTATTAAAAAAACATTTGATAGATCGTACCATTTTAATTTCTAAATTATAATTATGTGAGAGGAGTAGTTCTAGTTAAGCAGCTATTTAGATAATAGACAACAATATGTACAGTTTGCTAGTGGTAATACAAGTATGAATATTGAATGTGGAGTCCCACAAGGCTCGGTTTCTGGGCCTAAACCTTTTATTTTGTATATCAATGACATACTGTATGTGAAGTATCAAAGATATTGCAGTTTGTTTTGTTTGCAGATGACACAAATGTATAGTTCAGGAGATAATTTAAAGGCCAAACTTAAAAGATGGTTTAATGAAAAGAAGTTATCATTACGAAAAAAAAAATTGGTTTATAGGTTTTGCTAATAAAAAAATGTGGAAAAGATGAAAAGGTCTATAGATGGAGTTGATATAGAAAGCTTTTGAATTTAGATGTTTTGGTAAATGGTAAAAGGTGCATTTATATAGCGCTTTTATCCAAATCGCTTTACAATTTGTTCCTCACATTTGACCAATTCACACACCGACGGCGGAGGCGACCATGCAAGGTGCCAACCTGCTCATCGGGAGCAGTTAGGGGTTAAGTGTCTTGCTCAAGGACACTTCAACATGCTGCCCGGGAAGAGCGAGAATCGAACCGGGAACCTCCGGATTACCAGACGACTGCTCTACCTCCTGAGACACTCACACAGCTAACCAGTCCTACCTGAACGTCAGCTAACCAGTCCTACCTGAACAGCTAACCAGTCCTACCTGAACGTCAGCTAACCAGTCCTACCTGAACGCCAGCTAACCAGTCCTACCTGAATGTCAGCTAACCAGTACCTGAATGTCAGCTAACCAGTCCTACCTGAACATCAGCTAACCAGTCCTACCTGAACGTCAGCTAACCAGTCCTACCTGAACAGCTAACCAGTCCTACCTGAACGTCAGCTAACCAGTCCTACCTGAACAGCTAACCAGTCCTACCTGAACGTCAGCTAACCAGTCCTACCTGAACGTCAGCTAACCAGTCCTACCTGAATGTCAGCTAACCAGTCCTACCTGAACGTCAGCTAACCAGTCCTACCTGAACGTCAGCTAACCAGTCCTACCTGAACGTCAGCTAACCAGTCCTACCTGAACGTCAGCTAACCAGTCCTACCTGCTGGTGAAACAAAAGCCACACCCCTCATCTCCATCAGGACCGCGATTGGATAAGAACTGAAAATGTCACAAACTGTAAACAAATCAGCAGATCTTTCTGATGTTTGTGTATATAGAGCCTAATAATTAGAACAAACAGCATACTGTCGCCTTACCTTCAGATTATATCCTTGTGTTTCTAACCCATGAAATTATATTATGAAGTATTTCTTCAACCTGAGACACTTTCATGTTTTTCATTGAGAGCACACTCTGCACCCCCCCCCCCCCCCCCTACACATTTATATTACATATGTGGTGTTCAGGATCACTAAGTCCACCAGGGTAGTATAAATGTGGACATTGTATTTAAAAAATTTATAAATAAAAAATTTGGTAAACTATTTGGTAAAAATTTACCAAATGGTTCACTGCGTAGTGATGAAAACCTTGTTTCATTTGTTCTAGATAAACATGATTTAGTCCATCCATGTCTTGATTATAATCGATTTATTTTTTATTAACAAAAAAAATTGTATGCTGTTTATACTGCTTGTAATTGAGATACAGTTTACATCTATTTTTACATAAATTCCTATGTCTGTATTGTTTTACAATCACAATAATGGCAGGAGTCCACTGGACATAAGAGCATTGGGTGAGTAACAAAAACGCAAACATCAATAAATATTGTTGAACATCTTACCCAGTGAAACATGTTTGGTTGACATAGAAGATCTACCCCTGATTCACGGTGCAAGCTAAGCCAAAGGGCATAAATTGGTTGTTGGTGCAAACAACTCGGTTTCCTCACGCGTTTCACTTTGCATTCTACCTGCAAGGTTTTTAAATCCCTTCACTATATTCTACTCGTCCTTGCTTAAATATTTACAATTAGACATTTGGTTGGTAGGCGACAGCGAGGCTATATCCCTGACGAACGTCCCAAATTCTCAATCCACCTTTTGATTTCTAATCTGAGCCGTTGAGGAGTACGGTAGTTCATGTTTGTAGTTTTATGAAAACAGTGACAGTTTCACAGGCCTCCTTGCTCTGGTGAGGCAAAGAGATTTGGAAATCACACTCACTTTCTTTTTACCATTCATTTTTTCTAATTTACAAATATAAAGATGTTAGTCCCCAGATTCCACACAGCATGTTTGGTGAAAACCAGGTGAACAGGACCAGGTGAACAGGGTGAGGACCAGGTGAACAGGACCAGGTGAACAGGACCGGGTGAACAGGACCGGGTGCACAGGACCGGGTGAACAGGACCGGGTGAACAGGACCGGGTGAACAGGACCGGGTGAACAGGACCGGGTGAACAGGACCGGGTGAACAGGACCAGGTGAACAGGACCAGGTGAACAGGGTGAGGACCAGGTGAACAGGACCAGGTGAACAGGACCAGGTGAACAGGGTGAGGACCAGGTGAACAGGACCAGGTGAACAGGACCAGGTGAACAGGCCGGGGGGGGGGGGGGGGGGGGGGGGTAGGATGGTGGACTTTATAGGTCCTTGATCAGGAATGTGCACAGAATCTTTTTTAAATATTCAAATGAGAGGCTATTCGAGATACACACAATTTGGCCTGATAGTGGAAAGGTCATGGGGTCAACTAAATCAATAGGGTTATGCCTCTAGGATGATAAATGTGCACCAATTTGTAAAGATTTGAATGAAAGCAATTCAGTTATTGTGTTGCACATGTACGGTCTATCATGGTGGACGGCGCTGTACTGGAATCTGGGTAAGTGTTCTGATTCAAAGCTTTATAAGCTTTTTAAATAAAACTCATTTGGATTAAATCACAGATGTTATGAGCCTACAAGATTGCTCACTAATGATTTGCTCTGGTCTTCAGTTTATGGAGACAGTTGTCTGCGTATCACTGAACAAGAAATGTGCCTAGGACAGTGCAAAACAGATTTAGGGACGACTAACCCTAACCCTAATGAACCCTATCGCTAACCCTAATTCACCCTGTCCCTAACCCTAATTAACCCTGTCCCCAAAGTAGAATTCCTCTGAACCTTTGAGCACTAATACGACGCGTGGCTCTGATGGGTGTGAGATCCACGTCCACTGAACAAAAACGGCGAAGGCAGCACAACCTCCTTCTTCTGCTGAAACGTGAACTTTGCTTTATTGACAAAAGGTGCTTTAACATCTCAAATACATAACATGTCGTCTGCGTCCCTCAGTTGCTGTTGATGCCCTGGTCCGTCGGCTCGGAGCGGGCGATGATGGTGTTGACCACCCGCTGCAGCATCTCCGCCCGCATCTTGCTGATCTGCAGCACCTCCTCGTGGTGCACCTTCTCCTCGCGGCTGTAGTCCAGAGAGACCTGCGCCGGACACACACAGTGAGTGAGTCAAACTTTAGCTTTTAGTTACAAGTTAGCCACAATATCAGTGTCAGTTCACATCTGTATGTACATAAATGGTAAGTGGCTGCATTTATATAGCAGCTTTTACCCAAAGCGCTTTACAATTTGTTCCTCACATTTTAACCCATTCATTCACACACCGACGGCGGATGCGACCATGCAAGGTGCCGGCCTGCTCATCCGGGAGCAGTTAGGGGTTAAGTGTCTTGCTCAAGGACACTTCGACACGCTGCGCGGGAGGAGCGGGAATAGAACCGCGGGAACCTCCGGATTACCAGACGACTGCTCTACCTCTCGAGCCACTGTCAAATGCTCACTCTACCCAGCTCCCTGCTCAAAATCTCTGCCACAACTACCTTGTCTTTATGGGACACCAGGAGTGCTGAGTCATCGACATACACAAATGAATTTGTGGCACAAGCTGATTTAAGGTCATTAATATACAGTAAGAAAATCAGAGGGCCAAGCACACTGCCTTGGGGTACCCCCCATGTAGTGGCCCTTGGCTCTGAGAGTGTTCCACCAACATTGACCATTTGCTTTCTCCCTGTAAGGTAAGACATCACCCAGCTGATTTCATTACTGTTAAAACCAATTGCTTTTAGCTTCATCAGCAGTATTGTATGGTCAACGGTATCAAATGCTTTCTGCAAATCAAGTAATACCATTCCACAGACTTTCCCCCATCCATTTATTTTCTAATATGATCCGTTAAGTATAGCAAACCGGTGTCAGTTGGGTGCCGTTTCCTGAAGCCTGACTGCAATTCATAAATTATGTTAAAACTTGAGAGGTAGATGGACGGCTAAGTGGCGCAGTGGGCAAGGCGCTCGCCACTAACGCAGGATATGCTGGGTTCGAGCCCAGCTCTCGGCGTTGCTTCCGGCTTGGCTGGCCGTTCATACTAATACAATTAGCAGTATTAGGGGGTGGGAAAGCCGGTGGGTGGGGATCGGACGTTGTGGACAGCGACTCCTACAGGTCGGTTGGTGCGCCTGTACAGCAGAATCAGGAAGCAACAGGGGCAGTGTTAGCCTCCCACGCGTTACTCCTCGCCGCTGAGAGATCGTGCTGTACAGGTGAAAAGATGCGACAGCTGCCTCCTCGTGTACCGGAGGGGACACGTGATGCAAGGCTTCGTCCACATTGCAGCCGACCAGTGGGAGGCATGGTCTAACAACGTTCGAGACAGGGGAGGGTAGAATTGGATAATACGAAATTGGGATGGGAGAAAAAGTAGGTAAAAAAAAAAACTTGAGAGGTAGCTGTCAATCTGCTCATGGATAATCTTCTCAATGACCTTGACTATAGAATAACAACAGGTTATATGAGGTAGGAGATGTATTCAGTTTGTAGACTATAGAACAACAGGTTATATGAGGTAGGAAATGTATTCAGCTTGTAGATATATAGAACAACTATAGAACAACAACAGAAAACTGTCTATTTGGCTGGAAATGTGAATATGAACAAAAGTGAGCTGTTTACAATAAAAACTGTTGGATCCTTTAAGTAAAACAGTCTGTCAGGTCATCATGAGTTCTGCCTGTCATTTTGATTATTTTGGTACTTGATATTGTGGTATTCTTTTCAACTGATATGGCAGTGTGTGTGTGTGTGTGTGTGTGTGTGTGTGTGTGTGTGTGTGTGTGTGTGTGTGTGTGTGTGTGTGTGTGTGTGTGTGTGTGTGTGTGTGTGTGTGTGTGTGTGGTGTGCGTGTGCGTGTGCGTGCGTGCGTGAGAGAATATAATGAATGATGGAATGGCGATAACAGAAGGTGAGAACAACAGACCATGTTGGTGATGAGGGAGAGGCCAAAGACTCGGAGGCCACAGTGCTTGGCTACCGTCACCTCGGGGACCGTGCTCATACCTGTGGAGGAGAAGACATAACCATGACAACACATCCTGTATTCCCCCTCAGCAGGGGTGTAAAAAGTACCCAGAAATCATACTTAAGTGAAAGTATGGGTACCGTGACCGTCTCAAAATCTTACTCAAGTAAAAGTCAGAGTATCTGGCTAAAAACACACTTGAGTAAAAGTACTGTATACGAGGTGGTCCGCAAAAGTTCTTGATAACAATCTAGTGGTCCGCATAAACAAAATGTTTGGGAACCACTGATCTAGAGACGATCTCTAAATATGCATTCTATGCGTACGGCCTGGGCGGCCAGAGCATCTAACTGTTCTAACAGCAATATATAATCCATTTCAGAAGCAGAACGCACGCAATAAGTTATAATAATAATAATAATAATAATAATAATAATAATAATAATAATAATAATAATAATAATAATAATAATAATAATAATAATAATAATAATAATAATAATAATAATTATTATTATTATTATTATTATTGAATAGTTCTGGGTTTTTAAAGTCGTATTTGGGGGCAATTGACCAATGGTAGGCTTTTATTAAATTTTTTGTATCTGGGTAAGAGTTTCTTATCTGGGTAAGAGTGCTCTCGAGGTTCCGGTTTGGCGAGGAGCAGGTGAGCAGCTGCAGAACAGAGCTCCCGGTCCAAAATTCAAGAAAGGTAATAAAAAGTTATAAAATACGATAAAAAGTAACAACTCGAAGATAAAAGAACGATGACAAAACCCAGTGCACAAAAATCGAGGATAAGTGAGAGAAGAATGACCCCGACAAAGAAAATACAACGAAGGGAAAGGTACAACACGCGGGGATGACGCAGGAAGTAAAACAAGCTAACATAACGTTAGACCACAGCGAGGCCTGGCTGGAGACGGAGCTACAAGCTAACATGGAAGCTAACACGATGAATATGCAAGCTAGCATTCGGATCAGGCTAGAAGCAATGCAGAACGCTAACATGCAAACCAACACGCAGACTGGACTCGATGCAATACAGAATATTCAGAGGAGCATGGAGGCTAATTCAAAAGAAATAAAAGCGTTAGACAACAGCGAGGCTGGAGACGAAGCTACAAGCTAACATGGAAGCTAACACGATGAATATGCAAGCTAGCATTCAGATCAGGCTAGAAGCAATACAGAACGCTAACGATGCTAACATGCAAACCAACACGCAGACTGGACTCGATGCAATACAGAATATTCAGAGGAGCATGGAGGCTAATTCAAAAGAAATAAAACAAATGACCCACAAAAGAAGGACAAAGAGACGCTGGATACACCCGGACCAGCCAGGGCTCGGGCACCGAGGTCAACCGGATCATCGGAGATGCAAGCATTGAGGCCACACACCAACCGGGATTCGAGCACCGAGATCAACCAGACCAGCCAGGATTCAAATAACGAGATCTCACACACCAAACTGGACTCGAGCACTGAGGACACACACACCGACCAAGATTCAATACCACATATGCATATTATTTGATTGTGAATGGATGTTATGACTCGAGACACACTGCAGATAACACACAGACCACTGGGAATACAGACAAGGTAAACACATTAGTTGGGAAAATTGGGTCTTGATTCGGGACATATAATATAAATAACACGTACTAGACTAAACTGTAGACACTAACACACATGACGCACAACTAAGACAACAGGGAATATGGGGAAACACATTTGGAGACCTGACCGGGAGCTCTGGAACTGTACTATCATATGAAAGATAAAAATTCAAATAGAATGTTGGACAATAATAGGGGCATTGGAGAATCCCCATTGGGGATATCTACGTCGTTATAGGAGGGCCCTCTCCAGGAGAGCCTTATCCCTCCAGCCCGCCAACGGGGGTAAAAACCTGGGAAGTGGCAATTGTCTTTAGTCTTTAAAGTTTTTTTTATCTGAGTTATGTTAGAATAGCAGTTGCTTTAAATGTGCACATGGACAATTGAGAAGGACAAGAATAAAAAATGTTGGACATGAAGAGAGGCTTGGAGAATCTCCTTTGGGGGGTATCTCCGTCACTGGAGGGGGGGCTTCTCCAGTGGGAGAGCTGATTCCCCTCCAAACCGCCAACGGGGGAAAGAGTGCTAATCATATAACCTATTTTATCTTAATTTAATTTTTTCTTATTGTGTTGTCAGTTTAATTTTTTCATGGATGTATAATAATAATAATTATAATTTAGGACCTGCTCAGAGGTCATCATTCGGCACGCATGCGATGCATGAATGCGATTCGTATCTGCGATTAACCCATCCCGTCGTCCTTCCCCCCCAAGGGCAGCCGGGAGCAGACAGGCGTCAACGTGAGCCGCGCCAGGGGACTAATCCAAGTGCTCCTGTCCGTCTTCGTCAAGGACGCCACAGCGTTAGCGATCTATTGTTGTTGTGCATGTTTTTCCATTGGGTTTATCTTATCTGGGGGGGGAACCCTTGCGAGCACGGGGAGAACATGCAAACTCCACACAGTGTATGTGGTGACATGGGTGGGGTCCTGTGTGTTGCGGGGTCGGTGGGTGTGGGGTGGGGCTCTCGGTGACATGGGAGGTAGCGGGCTTGGCTCGGTGGGGGGGAGACTCGGTCCCTCTCCTCTACTGGGCCTGGCCCAATTAATTCAAGGGGCCCGTGTCGCTGGGGGCCCGGCTCCGCGCGCATCGGCCTGGGATATGGTGGAGTTCTAGTTGTGTTATGGATGTCATTGTGGGTATTGTCTGAGTGTTGTATGTCTATAAATGTTAAATAAAAATGTTTGTTAAAAAAGAAATTGTGCTCGCGACCACTCTTAGAATTGGGTCTTGCCTAAGAGAAAAGCAAAAATAAGAAAACATTGCTGAATCCCAGGTAAGAACAAAATAAGAAAAAATGCTAACAAAATAAGAGGAAATCTGTTCTTATATCGCTTCGTGAATGAGGCCAAATGTTATTATCCTCTACTTGTCTTGGAGTAGGTCTTCATTCATTGTTATTATCCTCTACTTGGAGTAAGTCTTCATTCATTGGTCTTCAATCACCAGTAACTAAACGAGTATGAGGATTAGTGCTTTGAAAAGACATCAGATATATGGTTTCCAAGCGATCATTGGACTATCGCCGGTCAAGGGGCATCATTACCCGGTTGAATTGTGTCATGGTTCTACTATGTCAGTGTTCCTGCCTCTCTCTGTTCACTCTACCACTCTCATTATCGTTAACTAGTTAGAGGTGTTGTGTCACGAGGCAGCTGATCTACGGTCTGGAGGCAGAGAGCGTCTGGGTATATAAACCCGCCCCAGATGTAGAGAAGCTGTCAGATCGTAAACTCTGGTACCACGTTAGTCACGTTACTATGTTCTTGTTATCTACTCTGTTGCTTAAGTTGTTCGCCTGGATCTCTTGTTCATCGTCCTTGTCCTAAGCTCTGTTCTCATCCTCTCTCCTAGCCTGCTGGTTAAGACCTGGAGACACCGGCCTGGTTCACAAAGTACTGCTCAGACCTACGCCCGGCTAACGACAACTGCTCCTGCTCTCACCCTGTCTGTCTGACTTCCAAGCCCCTGTGTATATCCTGGACATTACGAGAACCTCCTCTGTGTATCGACCCATGCCTGGACTTAGACCACTCTATTAAATATACCCATATTGGGTTTTGCTCAGTTCTGCCTACCGTGTCTCCTTGCCTGCACATTGGGTTCCAGCCACAACCGTGATAAATTGAATTGCAGTTGTTAGTGGTTCATCCAGAAACCCAATTTACTCAACAGTATTTTCAAATTGGGGTAAGTATGATTCCAGATGATAGAACCTAGGTTGAAAATAACCACAATCATCCTTTACATTTCCAACTAATGTAATAACATTGTACTCACCTAAACTAATGTAATAACAGTGTACTCACCTAAACTAATGTAATAACAGTGTACTCACCCACAACTGATGTAATAGCAGTGTACTCACCTAAACTAATGTAATAACAGTGTACTCACCCACAACTGATGTAATAGCAGTGTACTCACCTAAACTAATGTAATAACAGTGTACTCACCTAAACTAATGTAATAACAGTGTACTCACCTAAACTGATGTAATAACAGCAGTGTACTCACCTAAACTAATGTAATAACAGTGTACTCACCTAAACTAATGTAATAACAGTGTACTCACCTAAACTAATGTAATAACATTGTACTCACCTAAACTAATGTAATAACAGTGTACTCACCTAAACTAATGTAATAACAGTGTACTCACCTAAACTAATGTAATAACAGCAGTGTACTCACCTAAACTAATGTAATAACAGTGTACTCACCTAAACTAATGTAATAGCAGTGTACTCACCTAAACTAATGTAATAACAGTGTACTCACCTAAACTAATGTAATAACAGTATACTCACCTAAACTAATGTAATAACAGTGTACTCACCTAAACTAATGTAATAACAGTGTACTCACCTAAACTAATGTAATAACAGTGTAGGTACTAACCTAAACTAATTTAATAACAGTGTACTAATGTAATAACAGTGTACTAAGCTAAACTAATGTAATAACAGTGTACTAATGTAATAACAGTGTACTAATATAATAACAGTGTAATAACAGTGTACTAATGTAATAACAGTGACTAATGTAATAACAGTGTAATAACAGTGTACTAATGTAATAACAGTGACTAATGTAATAACAGTGTAATAACAGTGTACTCACCCACAGAGTCGCAGCCCAGGATCTGCAGCATGCGCGCCTCAGCGATGGTCTCAAAGTTGGGGCCACTCACCATGCAGTACACCCCCTCCTTCACGAAGTTGCTGTAGCCCAGCTCAGCACCGATGTCCAGGGCGATCTTCCTCAGGTCCTTGCTGTAGGCATCTGACATGCAGGGAAAACGGATCCCAAACCTGATGCAGAAGGTAACTGAGATCAACCCTGATGCAGAGGATAACTGAGATCAACCCTGATGCAGAGGATAACTGAGATAAACCCTGATGCAGAGGGTAACTGAGATCAACCCTGATGCAGAGGGTAACTGAGATCAACCCTGATGCAGAGGGTAACTGAGATCAACCCTGATGCAGAGGGTAACTGAGATCAACCCTGATGCAGAGGGTAACTGAGATCAACCCTGATGCAGAGGGTAACTGAGATCAACCCTGATGCAGAGGGTAACTGAGATCAACCCTGATGCAGAGGGTAACTGAGATCAACCCTGATGCAGAGGGTAACTGAGATCAACCCTGATGCAGAGGGTAACTGAGATCAACCCTGATGCAGAGGGTAACTGAGATCAACCCTGATGCAGAGGGTAACTGAGATCAAACCTGGCCTGCAGTATATCCACAAGGCCTGTGGATCCACTATTCCAATTTAATTGATGGATTGTCTGGCAATAGGATTTTTCATGGCAGTATAGCTTTAACACTTTTACAGATTAGTTTACTAAAGCTCAATCTCACACATCCAAACAGGCATATTGGACCTTGCTCAATTAATTGTGTACATTAATTAATTAATAATTACATTTCCTAATCCAAGGACATTATCAATTGGAGAATAGAGTGTAGATTTGGAATGTCTGTTGATGTTGCTCAATAAATCAGTAAGGACCAATGTTTCAGGACACCCAATTATTTTCTAAGGAAGATCCAGTAAAGATAAATTAATGTAAGTTCTCAATAATTATGAATTTTCCATTTCCATGATCTAGGTGTTAATATCTGTGTCCTCACTTTATAGAAATTATATAAATATATAATATAAATATATATAAATACTCCTACTGTTATGCATTTGGATTTAATCAGTACCGTTCGTCATCGGGTCCACACCGTGGGTGTTTAATCAGTACCGTTCGTCATTGGGTCCACACCGTGGGTGTTTAATCAGTACCGTTCGTCATTGGGTCCACACCGTGGGTGTTTAATCAGTACCGTTCGTCATTGGGTCCACACAGTGGGTGTTTAATCAGTACCGTTCGTCATCGGGTCCACACAGTGGGTGTTTAATCAGTACCGTTCGTCATTGGGTCCACACAGTGGGTGTTTAATCAGTACCGTTCGTCATTGGGTCCACACAGTGGGTGCTGGCCGGCAAACCCTGGAAGGTTGATATGGTCCTTTATGACCATGATGTCTCCAACTTTGAAGTCAGGGCAGAGGCCGCCCGAGGCGTTGGTCACGATGAGTGTCTCCACACCCAGCAGCTTGAAGATTCTCACTGGGAATGTCACCTGGATGAGAGAGAGGGGGGGGAGGGGGGATTAAAAAGATGTGAGAAGAGGAAAGTTAATAGTTACAAGCATTTATTTTTCAATAAAAAAAGGCATGCTCTAGGGATGGGCATCGATTTAGAATAGTCCTTAAATATATATATTTCTTTAATGTATTAGTTTATGCGAATATCGTTTTATTTCCCTTGTTTTGTGTATTGAGTGGGGAACCTATGAACTGTTACACCGCTGAACTGCATGCTGGGTACAGGTAGCTAGCTAGCCAGGTAGCATAACAGTCTGTTAACAGCTGGGCGAACAGAAAAGAAAGATGAAGAAAGAGAGACTGGAGATGTTACATTGTAGCAACATTTTATATATTTGCCATGTTGTTTCACTAAACTCACACATTTCAAGCATCAGTGATGTAACATTCAGAATGAATGCTTTTGTTCCCGGGAATACACTAGTTTGTTACACTTTTTGACCTTTCCTGCACATTTTAACTGGACAGAGCCCAGTATATACCATGACCTGGACAGAGCCCAGTATATACCATGACCTGGACAGAGCCCAGTATATACCATGACCTGGACAGAGC